>NC_132915.1:37839525-38143275 GCF_047675955.1 Chlorocebus sabaeus
TTGCTCTCTTAATTCTTGAAAATAAATTACAGGCTAGTAAGTATCCTTTGTTACTGTGTCCTCCCTCACCCTATCAGCCTTTACCAGACGATAATCTAGACCAATGTCTCTGCAAAAACAAGGCTGCAGAAGAGATATATACATTTATTTTGTAAGCAACAATGAAGTACTGAAGTCCATAAATTTTCCATTACAATGTCAGAAAACCAAGGCGGCTCACTTTTTGTTCAAGAATAATTCAGAAAGGAAAAAAGCAACTGCCCAGTTTTTCAAAATAGTTTAAGTTGCAAAAACAAATGAGATATTGTGCAACAAATGTAGTGACTTTAAGTCATAAACGCACATTAGCTTAAACTTATTAACTACAGTACCTACCTTGTGCTAAACATTGCACAGGGTACCAAAGATGCAAAGACCAGCTTTGGGATGCTTCCTCAGAGGGCTGAACTCCATAATCAACTCTGCTAAACAAGAGATGTACTACAAAGATTTCAGCAGAGAAATAACTTAGGTCAGTTTACATTTACAAATGAGATAGTCCTAACAGCCTTTAAATCCCCACATGTTGTAATGGATGATATTTAGCATGCATGAAAGTTTGGAAGCAAATAATGTTTGCACAAACTGTTTATCTATCCTTATAACACCAAACCCTGAAGTGCTGGAAGATTACTGAAGGCTTTTTTTTTCCTTTTAAATATTAATGTGCACACTTTTCAACCAATTGGCATATAATACCTGCAGCGATTCTTGATTCTACCACATTTATAAAAAAATAATGTCAATACCTATAATAACTATAAACACATGATATTAAGTTTTGTCTTATGGCCATTTCGAACTTGCTGAAATAATTCTGCATTTAAGGCAGACTTCCAAGATAGAATGAAAGACTCTTACTGCTGTTCGTGGGGAGAAATAATGGTTCTTTTATGGTCATGATTTGCATTTTTACAGATTATCTATTATACCTTATGTTTTTTCCAATGTTTCCTAAAGCTTCAGGTTTCGGTTGTATTATAAAACCAAAGTAAACAAAATTTCTGTAGGTGAAGGCCATAATAATTAGAGTTATGTGTAGTTCTGTTTTTATGTGCATATATATACCCACATACATGTATACAGATATTTAATCTTGTCATTGATCTATAGCAAGGTTAATGCAGCAAAAAAAAAAAAATCATATTTGTATATCCATGTCTCTTTCCTGAGTACCTCTAGTTGCATGTTTCCTGAAAAGAGCAAAATTCAAGAGAGCCAAAGTAAATTATTCCCTACCACCAAACCTTCACAAATATGTTCTGTTCCCTGCAAGCCTGATCTCAGTGTATGCCATCTATACCAAACCAATGCCAACCGAGAAAGCATCTTTGGTGACTCTCTTCCTTAGTGGCAATATTCAACCGCTATTGACGCTACCTTTTGAGTTACTCTGCATCTCTCTTCTTGTCATTCCCACTGTCAGCAGAGACATCTGGACCTTTATCACTTGTCTATTTTAACTTCAGTACTAAAACCCTCCAATCTATTCTCCTTCCACAATGCAGCTAGAGCCAAGCTTCCAAACAGCAAATATATTACTAAGGTTTTCCCGATTCAAGTCTTTTTGCTTCAAAGACTACCCAGACTCTCTAGTTTCCTTTTTTCCACTCTCTCTACCATGACCTGTACTCCAGAATCTGAGCTAAATTAAGAGTTCTGTGAATACACATCACTTGAGCATAGGCCACTCTTGCTGCCTGAAATATCTTTAACTCTTTTATATTTATTTTATATTTATTTATTTATTTATTTATTTTTGAGACGGAGTTTCACTCTTGTTGACCAGGCTGGAGTGCCACTGGCACGATCTCGGCTCACTGTAACCTCTGCCTCCTGGGTTCAAGTGATTCTCCTGCCTCAGCCTCCCGAGTAGCTGGGATCACAGGCATGCACCACCACACCCGGAAAATTTTGTACTTTTAGTAGAGATGGGGGTTTCTCCATGTTGGTCAGGCTGGTCTTGAACTCCCAACCTCAGGTGATCCACCAGCCTTGGCCTCCCAAAGTGCTGGGATTACAGATGTGAGCCACCGTGCCCAGCCTACTTTTAACCCTTATTAAGGATTTCTCTCACCAAGAGATCCTTCAAGACTTCAATCAAATTCTACCTTCTTTTGAAAGCCTCGCCTAACTACTCTAATATATTGAGCATTGCCATCTCTATTCTGGAAGCAACTTTAATACATCTTTGTTATTCTACTTATACTCAACTGCAGTGGCTATAAACGATGGTGCCCGAGCAGCAGCCTCTGCATTACCTGGGAACTTATTAAAAATGCAAAATGTCGGGCCCTACTCCAGCCCTGCTGAATCAGAAACTCTAGGGGTGTGGGACTCAGAAATTTGTTTTTCAACATGGTTCAACAAGCCTTCCAGGTGATTCTGATGCATACTGACGTTTAAGGACGCCTTTTCTATTCAAATCCTGCATGCCCATCAGTCTCTACACATAACTGAGAAGGACCTTGATAGTTTTCATCTTCCTTCCTTTCTTCAGAATATGCAATACACATTTGTAGAATACAGAGCAAATAAACTGGTAACTAAAATTAAAATTTTAGTTAATTCCAATGCGCTTTATACAGATACAGATTCTTAGCACACTATAGGTCTGTACACAGGATACACACTTGAAATTTGAAGATGATCATGTCAAGACAATAGTAGACATGATACACTGCCAATAGTTTTCTTACGATAATATTCATCAGGAAAAATGAATATGATCATATGAAGTTATTTTCATGTTAGACAACAGGGAAACTTAAAAGATGCTACTATGAGTCAAGGGCCATTTACAACTTTTTAAGTAATCAACTAGGGATACTGTTGATCAAACAGAGCCCCCACCCTCCAACCCCTATATATAGTCTGTTTATTAAACATAGTTTAATACTTGTCCTTTGTAAAACCTTATTGTGTATATAACTGATAATAAAAACTACAATAATTATTAATTATTTGATTCATAATTTAATTTAGTGGTTGCAAACACGCCAAACAAAAACTGAGAAAAATTCTCTAGGATGTCCATACAACAAATAATCTACCTATATGTTAAGAGATGGCAGAGGCATGGATACCAGCCAGCTATGACATAGATACGGGCTGAGAAGTGGAAAGGCAACAGCATACGCCCACACTAGCTTAAAGTATGTAGACACATACATCTAAACGGCAAAGTGTTTGAAATCAGGACTGGGTGTAATATGTTGTACTTTATTCCCCATCCTCAAGTGTCAATTACAGGATCTCTGCATATATGTTATGCAGGATCTGCATATACGTTATGCAATTACAGGATCTCTGCATAAATTGTTATTTAACATATTGACTTAAACAGAATTTCCATGTAATTCTTCTTTGCTTACCATTTTGAGCAAAATGCACAGGTGTTAAACTTCGCATTACATGAAATTAGTAATTTAAGTTATTTAAAAGTCAATTCATCTCAGGCATTGTATTCTGTTCCTACTATCGTGTAGTACTTCTGTCACTGATCTCCATTTATAAATGTACTAAGCTGGATTTACAAATATTTCAGAGGTGCTCTAGGACTGAGATGATACATTTTTACCTCTGTATATGCAACACTTACAAGTCTAGAATCTGGGCTTTTTATGCTCCAAATCTGTAAAGTAGTTGATTTTAAAATTTAATAATAATTTGATTAATAAATCACAGCAAAGAAACAAGGAGAAAAAGGGTATTGCTATAGCATGGTATCATCTAAAATCATTTGATAGAAACAACACAGCATTTTCTTTGTAAATGTGAAAGCACTGCTTAAAGTTTTGACCAACTGTCCATCTAATCTTTTCCATAGCTTATTCTTTATAATACAAAAGCTTATTTTCTCTTGGATCTAACGCTACTGCTCTCCTGGTATGTAATTCTCAGTAAGAAACAATTTTAAAAGAAAAGATATAATAAAAGTAATATCCATGAAGTTTTAAAACTGGAACTTTGATAAATGTATTATCCTTATTAGCTTTAAATACCTTGTGTCAAAATATGCCCAAGAAAAACTGGTGACTGTTCATTAATTCCACGTTCATTGGTTCACACTGACATTTATTGATAACCTGCTCACGCCAACCATTTTAATAAGTCCTGGGCAATAAAAGTATAAAAAACCCACAGTGCCTGTCATAAAAGAAGTCACATTCTAGAGCAACAAAGGATACATATATAGTTGCAAACCAAAGTATTTTAATGGAATAAGAGACATGTATATAAAGGTATTATCAGATCAAAGTAGGATATAGACCAGATCTGCTAAAGGAATTGGGAAAAGCTTCATAGAGTTAGGCTGCAGTAGATGAGAAAGATTTATCAGGTGTTGAAAAGGGAGACCAGGAAATTAAGCTGAGGAACATCATGCAGACATACCTCGGAAGGAATGTAGTATGTTAGATGGAAACTAAACTAAAAGTGTCCATGATGGGAAGAAGAGCTGGTGAGGCAAGTGGAAGCCTAGTGGCCAGGCTAAACAGTTCCCTCTTTTTGCCACATGCAAAGGTGAATCATCAGAGGTGTGAAACAGGGCAGTGGCATGATCAGATTTCACTCCTGGGTGGCAGCTATGAACATTCATCAGGGTTTGCAGGGATTACAAGTTTCCAGCCATTCCACACATTTTTGACCAAAAAAAATTATATTAAAGGGGAAATATATTTCTATTAATAACAAATGTGTCATGATAATGTCAAGTATTAAGACAGAATATATGAAACAAATGTTTATGGAAAGTGTTATCAGCAGCAGTAGACGTGAAAAAAGACTAGTTTGCCTTTGGAAAGATAAAGGAACAAGGTAATATGCAAAGAAAGCAATAAGCATTAGAGTGAGATAACTGACAAACCAAGACAGATTTGAAATGATGCATGACTCTAAAACACTGAAGCAATAATAAGAAAATAGCTTAGAACACAACGGCCTAATCACCTGAAGTAACAGACCTAAAAAGTGCAGTGACGATAGCAATTAAGTTTCTCTTGTACAATATAGACCCAAGATACGAGAATTTTCTTTCTTTGGTTTTAAATGTATGTTATATATGCTGCAGTTTGCAGACCCTGACAGACTTTTGATTCTTGAAAGTGAACACAGCACCTGAATGTAAAGATAACAAAGTACGTGATAGTCTGAACTCTCAGGGAAGTCTTTGACAGGTTAATTAAAAAGACTTAAACTTGAGGTGTTATATTTCTTATGATGTCATTTTTAGCACTATTCTAAGTAGTGAGTGATGAGCTATTCTAATTATTGGAATAGCTAATTGGTGGTAGGACCACTTGTAAATACAACAAAATAGGTATTACAGTCAGTCAGACAAAAGCAGCTATATGTATGTGCGTGTGCGCAATGACAGAAACTACTGTTTTGCAGTGATCCTGCGGAAGTAGGAAGCCAAAGAGTAGATCACATATCACTGACATCCTATTTCCCAATAGGTTTGGTGAACAATGAAAAGCAGATTTGTTGTTGCTAATTGCAAATGCCCTAATTTTCAATAATGTAAAAATTAGAACTTGCACATATTCGTATTTATCGTGACACACACACTCTGCAAAAAAGAATGTTATTTAGCTCAGTTAATTGGTTGATAATGAGAACAGTCCTAAGAATAAACTCCAGAGTGAGTTCTACCTGGAAGCTTGATACGGAGTCAAGTTAAAGTAACTGTAAGTAAGACACTGTAGATGCCTTAGGAATATATTATTTAAAAAAAAAACCCAAAAATTAATGAGTTAATATTTCAAGTCCTTAAAATGGAAAACGAGACTCAGTAATTCTTTAAAAAAAAAAAAAAAAAAAAAGCAGAAAGTAGCAACAGGTAAAAACAGAAATTGGTGAAATACAAAAACAAACAATAGAAAGGATTGACAGAACTAAATTCTCATTGTTTGAACACAGTAATTAAAAACCTAAACTTCCAGTGAGTCTGATTACAAAAAAGGGAAAAGGGACATATAAACATCATAAAGAAATCTCCTCTGTGGTTCAATTATCTCCCACTGGTTCCCTCTCATGACATATGGGGATTATGGGAACTACAATTCAAGATGAGATCTGGGAGGGGACACAGACAAACCATATACAGTACTTTAAGGCTCAAATGGATACAGTGACTGCCATGTGGAATTTTCAATGTAGATCTTCAAATATGAAATTGAGTTAGTCAACTCTAGAGTACTACATTTTTTTAAAGTTTAGCTGCAGAGTTACAAAAGGAGAAAAATTAAAAGGGACGAGTGGACAGATGCTTGAAGATAGATGGAAACAAATTTATTATATATTTAACTTTATAAAAGGAACAGGAAATTGTGAGGCTCTGAACTCTTCTGAGTCAGTTTCCTGATGCCCTGGTTCTGTCAAGGTTTAATCACTGAACTACACCAACTATAGCCACTACTTTGTTTTTAAGCCACTTTGAGATTTTCACTATGGATTGGAAAGTCTGGGATATGAAAGCCTAAGCATGAAGAAAGGCTGGACGCCATAAAAACGTGTATGCATTGGTGGGATTTAATTTCATTTGGGTCATATTAATGTCCATGAGCATGACAACTCTGTACCATACCAACCACCACACATTGCAAAGTAGTCCTAACTCTATATGTAGATAAGTCAGATTTATTAGTATTCTTTACTTGCTCAGATGAAATGCATTTATTTATAAATTCTGGTAAAACTATATGAATGTCTGCCATGTGTGAAAGTTATTTTAGTGAGTGAGATTTACAATTGCATTGAAAAAATGCTTGCATTTTGCCAGGCACTTCTGAGTTCTCTGCCTGCACTATTTCATTACACCTTCAAAAAGCTCTATGAGGCAGACTATATTCTTATGTTAGAGATTTAAAAATTGTTATGGATTCAATCATCTCATAAATCCACTTGTCCTCTCTCTGTCATGATTTTGCCATCAAAGATTAAAATTTTATTATAACCAATTAAACTCATAAACAATTTGTTGATTTAACATTAACAGGTATTAATTTTAAAAAATAATTTATAGGCCGGGGGCAGTCGCTCATGCCTGTAATCCCAAGACTTTAGGGGGCTGAGGTGGGCAGATAACGAGGTCAGGAGATAGAGACCAGTCTGGCCAACATGGTGAAACCCCGTCTCTACTAAAAATACAAAAATTAGCTGGGCGTGGTAGTGTGTGCCTGTAATCTCAGCTACTTGGGAAGTTGAAGCAAGAGAATTGCTTGAACCCCGGAAGCGGAGGTTGCTGTGAGCAGAGATTGCGCCACTGCACTCCAGCCTGGTGACAGAGCTAGATTCTGTCTCACAAAATAATAATTTATAACATCTTGTGTATTATAAATACACTCTATAACCAGCATTGATTCTTCTTTATTAAGTCTTCACCAGCTCATGTTTCTTCCCTTCTTCACCACAGCAGTGTCAGTCTCTACCACTCATTCCATATTGGAATCTATCATTGTTCTTTGTGTTGTCCTTATTTCATCCACTTCTACTAGGCTGTGATCAAAGATAATTACCAAAAAAAAAGGAACCTAACAGGCTGACTTGGATAAATCATTCCATTTTAAATATTCAAAAGTTGAGACTCCCCAAGACACAGTATGACTTTTCATACGGGCAAATCAAGATGAGAATCCATACCCCTAGCTCTGCCTCACTATAACAAGCTGCCTGTCTTCCCACTCCCGACCACTCTCTATGCCTTTGGTTTTCTATTGCTTCCCACACGCTTGCCAACGCTATCGTTAGACCAAATATGTTCTTCCATATTTTATATTAACACTAGATTTTAAAATATAAAGTGGTAAATAATAAAGTCAGTGAGGTTATCTTGCTCTAACTCCTCACTTAATAAAGAAACTGAAGCCAGCTGGGCACGGTGGCTCACAACTGTAATCCCAGAACTTTGGGAGGCCGAGGCGGGCAGATCATGAGGTCAGGAGATCGGGACCATCCTGGCTAACACGGTGAAACCCCATCTCCAGTAAAAATACAAAAAATTAGCCGGGCGTGGTGGTGGGCGCCTGTAGTCCCAGCTACTTGGGAGGCTGAGGCAAGAGAATGGCATGAACCCGGGAGGCAGAGCTTGCAGTGAGCCGAGTTCTCTCCACTGCCCTGCAGCCTGGGAGACAGAGCCAGACTCCGTCTCAAGAAAAAAAAAAAAAAGAAACGGAAGCCTAGAAATATTAAGAGATCAGGGTTACACATTTTAGTTTTATTTCAGGTTATTCAACTACTTGCAAATAATAAAAATCTGCAGAGGCACTAGTGCCATGTTATGACAACTGTTTTGATCATTATTTAGATTTTGGATTTATTTAGATTTTAGATTTTAATAATTTTATTCATTTCTATAACAGTACAAAAATCAGCAGCTTTTACAGTAATGCAAGGTTTCTTCTAATTTCACTGACCTTTTCCTAATACTTTAAGAAAAGAATAAATACATATTGGCTTTTGACACCATTGTAGTTAAACAAACTTGTAGAATTCGAAAATATTTAATTAAAACATTTTGAGTAAAATGAGTAAAGTATGACCCTTCTATATAATATTCCTTAAAGTATCCTATTCATATAAAATGGAAAGTTGAATTTGGAAAAAAGTCAAATTAAGTTCAACAGACTAAAAGTGCTCTTATATCCCAAAAGGAAAATAAAGATATGCTTACGTATGAAATAGCTGACCTCAACGGCCCTGGAAAGCTGTACATGGTCTTTACAGGTAAATAACAAAGAAATCCGAAACATGTGTTACAAGAAAGGAAAAAGGAAAACACTTAGTAGGAAAAGACAAAACATAAAGATCCATAAACATAAATCCCCACTGTAGCAAATAATTTTCTGAATGTAAGTTTCCAGTGATTAGATGAAAATCATAAATCTTCAAAGATGACAACAGGTACTTGAAATAATCAAGTCACAAGAATTAAGGAGTAAATAATAGCTCTGTGCATCTCAGGCTAAGAAGCCAAGAGCCTTCAACAATTACCAGCCAATGGGCAATCCTTCTCAGAATACATGCAGCTCCCCTGTGACAATTTTAGGTAAACCTGATCTTTGACTATATGGTGTAATTGGTTTTAATTTAAGGATTTTCTTTTACTCTGTGACTTCTACCCATGAGAGCTAAAGCCAGAAAAGCTAGGCTAATCTGCATTCTGAAATTTCATTCTGTGTTTTTATTTTCCTTTGGAGGGTTCTTGTTTCAGAAGAGCTTCATTAACTTAATTAGGCATGATCCAGTGGGCCCATACAAATTAGGCTAGCCACAGTATCTTTAGAATGGACAAAAATAAGAAGCCAGCTGTAGTCTTTATATTTTGAAGAAATTCTTACCAGCTGACATTTCTTTGTGTCACAGTCATATTAAGCTCATGACAACTGCAATAACCGAAATGTGTTTTGGAAGTTCGAGTCTCCAACACTATGAGATATAGAAGACACAACAGTGGATAGGGAATGAATTTTTTTCTTTTTTTAACCACAATTCTTTTTGTAGGCATCTAGTTCTTTGCTTTATTATATAAAGAATAATCCTTTGGCAAAAGTATGTTTATAATTCAATTTATAACTACAAGCACTGTAATAACTGTATCAGAAAACATTTAGGAGAAAAGATATTTTCATTGTCTTCCTAGAACTCACAGGCCTGTGTACACCTGTGCATACATGTACCAAGATAATATAATAGAAGATAATACATGTATCAGATAATGCAAAGAAAACCAGACATTACCTGACCTGCAATCTTAGGAAGTTATTGATTTTGCCTCAATTTATTCATCAACCAGTAGAAATAATAATAACTCTCATTCTTGTTCAGAGAAGTCTTCAGGCAACTTACCTGTTTCAAAATAATAATCTGGATAATTGTTAAAATAGAGATTCCTGGACCATTATTTCAGACATACTGAATCAGGCTTTCCACCGAGAAGCCAAGGAATTTGTATTTAATAAAAGTTATTCTTAGTGGATTGTATAAACTAAAATATAAATAATGTGAAATCCCTACAGATTCTTACCGGGTTACCATAAACTAAAAATAAATAGGAAAGCTCTATAGAAAATTTTGAGTGATATGTAAGTATATACCATCAACATTATTCAGAATTTCTAGCGCAAAGGAAAATGTTGCAAAGAAAGTATTCTTACAGGAATTTATTCTGGCTAACCTTTACACTGTGAAGAATTGCTGTACTGATGAAATCAATCAACCCACCAACCAAACAAGCACCAACCAAACAAGCACCAGGAAGCTCAACATATACCCTTCTGCTTCTCAGATAAGTACAAATTTTAACTGATAAAGATGAAAAGTCACATTCCATACAATAACATTTAAGGCAGCAAAATACTCTAGCTATGGTTCTCATAAGTCCTGGAATTCTGGAACTAAATCATACACAAACATAATCACAGCGACTTTCTGACTTGTCGCTTGATTCTTTATAAATGTATTCTTAAGAAATACAATAAGAAAACATGGAAGAAAAAATATGAAAACCTTCCAACCTAATGCTAATTATGTGAATTAACCATGTTGAAAACAAGATAGTGCTTGGAGTAGGGATTTACTGTCACCATAAGCTATTTGTGACTTAAAAACTAGAACATGGAGTTCAGAACACAATCCAATTTCTGTAGATGACAGTGAGTTCCCAGCAGGGGTTGTTCCTCCCCAGAAACCTGTCTTGGATAGTATCCTGGTACTTGGTTGCGTTGGCACGTCTGCCACCTCAGAAATCAACCAAGTCATGCTTCCGTTTGAATAAGAAACTCAACACATTCCTCTGATTCCTAAACTGTGCCTACACAACCTGTTATAGTGTTTTGTAGATTTCAGGGAATACTGTTGAAGTCTCACAGTGGCTAGCTTCAATTTCAAATGTACGTTTGCAAATTTGGAAAATGTAAATTGAGAAATCTTCTGGATGAAAATCATACTGGAAATAACAGAAATTGCTTGCGTTCACTTGGTCAACTAATAACGACTGATCCTCGGTAACAAAGATTTCTGAGGTTATGAATGTTGGTTTTTGCAATGTTCACAAGGTTCCAAGGATTAGGACCTAGGTCATACTTAAGGGTATATAGATATTATATCTATACAATCTGGATAGATATAGTACAGTCATAGTATGAGTTGGAATTGATTTTATTAAAGCTGATAATAAAACCAGATGGTCCAAGTATCTGAATCAAATATAGACTTCCTTAAGCTAGGGTTGAAAATAGCTCCAGAAAAAAGGAATGAAGTTCTAAATATGACATAACAGATCTGCAGAGGTAACGTAAGTGTGGATATTTAAGAATAATAATGACTTGTTCTGGACTAAGCTAATTATGTCTTCCAAGGTATTTTATTTGGAGAACACTACATGGTTGTGTGCTATATCCTAAAATTCAAGTGTGCAGCAGACTTATCAGAGGGTAGGTAGAAAGTTGCAACCAATCAAGTTTTACATGCCTCAGTCTCTTTCACTTATGGATGATAAGTTTATCAAGTTTCCTGTCCTTCTCTTCCTAGAGATTATATTATTGTATTTGAAGCCTGTAGCTACTTTCCCATCTTGAAACCCAAAAACCAAAAAGACACTGTATTCACTAACTGGCACTAGGTATGAACACAATGGATGTTTTCAAACAAATGAATGACTCAAAGGAATTCTTAAAGTGTTTCTTTGCTGCGAAGAGCAGGGGTCACAAAGGCATATGGACAGTAAATACAGAAATATTACTAGAGATTTGCATCCAAGCTTAATCAGCTATAAACCAAACAGAATAGTTCTGTCTAAAACGAAGGTAGGTAATTAGTTTCCTACTGCTGTTATAATTAGCTGTCACAAACTCAAAGGCTTAAAACAAAAACATTTATTATTTTTCAGTTCTGGAGGTCAGAAGTCCCATATGAGTCTCACTGGGTTAGATCGAGGTGTTAGCAGGACTGATGTTAGCAGTCCTTTATGGAGGCTATAGGGGAGAATCTTCCTTCTTGCATTTTCCAGTTTCTATAGTCTGCCCACATTCCTTGGCTTGTGATCCTTTTTCATCTTCAAAGCCAACAAAAGCCAGTTAACTCTTTCTCATTTTGCATAATTCTGACACTGACTCCTCTGCCTCCAATTTAAAGACCCTTATTATTATATTAGGCTCACTTGGATAATCCAGAATAACCTCCCTCTCTTAAGGACAAATGAATAGTAACATCAATTGCATTTGCAACCTTAATTTCTCTTTGCCTTGTAGGGTAACATAGTCATCACAAGGTTCCAAACAATAGGAACCAGTCGTGATAGGGAGTGGGATGGTCAGGGCCATTATTTAGTCTACCCACAACCAAGAATAATGCAAATCATATTTTTCTTCTGCCTGTGGATGGTGAAAACTTCAAAGGAAGACACATCTGACACTCTTCTGTTGGGAGAGTTTATTCAACTTCATTTTGACTTCACTGACTTCTATACACTGATCCGAGGTGGGTTTTTTTGGCACGTCTGATTTAATTTTCAAAAGTTAACTGCTTGATTGCAAACAAAATCAAACAGAATAATTTATGAAAAATTGAAGCAAGAGGAGAAAGAATGTGGGAGGAAGTGGACGTTTTCCAAGTGACTTAATTGAATATTATCTTAAGAATTTCTACAGCTCAAATTCAGAAGGACACGTCTAGTTGACTAAAGTACCAAGTCTGAGAGTAATGAAATAGTTGCCATTCCATAAGCCTAGAAAGCAAACCAAACTAGTAATAGCAATCTCACGTATATATCACAGAATTTCAGTTTAAGCATAGGACACAAGTCTAAATCAAGCTTTAAATGTGAACTCTGTATTCACTATATAAACCTTCTAACAGAATAGTCTTCAGTGTAAAGAGCTAGTTGGCCATAAATACGTTTAATTCCCTTCCTTTAAATTTAGATTTGACTCAAGCTGCATGAATTTCTGGACAAAGAAAAAATGAATTTGAGGCAGCGAGCTGTTGGTTTTACAGAATTAATTTCAGTCCAGTCTTGTAATAGCATATATGTATTAAAAGAACTTTGAAATAAAATGTATGGGGTCAAAGGGTATCAAAATATGGTGACTTTAGCATGGAAATTTAAATTTTAAAAGAACTATTTGGAACAATTAAAAATAAGACATATTGACCATACAAACATTTAATCAGACAGATTTGTCTTGATATTAAACCCTTTCAGCTAAACTCAATGCCCTCCTTCTCACTCTTCTTAAAGTTTCACTCCTCAAACAACTACTCAGACTCAAAGTACACGCCCAAATTTAACCCACTAACACAAACCTGACTTGGTCATGTAAAATATCCTTTCTGCTTTAGCTGACTAAACTTTAAAACCAGTCTAAGCACCTTGTGTGTCAGTGACAATAAACAATAGTGCATATGGCCTGTAGGGAGGCAGAGTTGACTCCTAAGTGAGTAACTGCTTGTCACTGGCATACAAGGACTTGAATAGCTCTGGGATGTGCACAGCTCTTTACTTGTAGAGGAGAAATTCCAAGGATTGCACATCTTTAATTTTGATTACAGTTGACACCAATGGCATTCACACTTGAGATACTGACTGTCCTGATTCCATAGTTCTTTAATGTGTCTCACCAAAATAATAAGCAGGCTTCCTGATGTCTTTTCTTTATTCACATAACAAAGGTTGAATATCGTGGTTACTGAGTGGCAGATATTGAGATAATTGGTGTCTTGAAGCACACAAAGGTTGCTGTGCTTGAAGATCTTCACTAAATTAGTGCCTAAAAGATAACAAATAATTGTAATATAACATGCTATGTGTTAATGGAGCTATTACATAATACAGACTCAAGGACAAGATAACTAACTTTACTGAACAAAGTCAAAGACAGGTGGTAGGTAGCACCTAAGTTGAATCATTAAGGATACGTAGAGGTTTGACAGAGAGAACAAAGAAGGACAATATAGACAAACATGAAGGCAATTTCCAACAGGCATAAATGATGGCAGTATATTTGGGAAGTTCAGGGTGTTTTTATGTGGCTGGTATGAAAGGAGGAAATGGGGGAATAGCAAAACACCAGACTGGAAAGGAAGGCTGAGGAGAAACTAGGAAGAGTTTACCTAGCGTCACTGAGGAAGACTTCTTTGGAAAGTCACATTCTGAGAAGTATTAGAAAATCATACAAGAAATAAAATGTTCAACTGAAAGCATCTGACTGAAAAAGGACCTTGTTTGAAGGCCTTTGTCTTTATCTTTGTGAGGTCAAATTTTGCTAAGGACGGTAAGATGGTAAAGTCAGCACCTGATATAGAAGATGACTGACTACAAATTCATAATATATCTTTGGTCTCCATGGACCATTCAGTTTTAATGCCTACAGAACCAGTGTGGAACAAAAGGTACACAGACTTGGTGAAAGGTCACAATCGTTTATTATGAGCTTGCCTTTGTTGTTGCTATTTCCAATTTCAAGTAAGAAACAAGTTTTCAGACTTCAAATAACTAGATATAACTAGTAAATCTTCTCAAAATGACATTAATTTTTTTGGTAAACTCCTACTTTCTCATAGTATAGTTGGAGAAACATCTTACCAATGTGGAGGAGACAGTGATCTCTTAATAGCAGAAATGTCTCACAATTTGATTCTTCACTGGTGTGAAACACTGTATCAAAGAAGGTTTTGAGGCCATATCCTTAAGAGGAGTGGTAGATTTTCAATGAAAGGGCTGTTTAGCACTTTGGAAAATGCAACTTCTAAAACCAGCAAACATGTATCACGAATGCTTATGGTAACCATAGCACCCTTGGCAAATGGCCTCTAGAGAACTATCATAGCTGGTGAAATGGATACAACATGATTAAAAAGAACTTCTATCTTTTCTTTCTGAGGAATTCATTAAACCACTGATTCTCAAAGAGCTGGCCCTGGGAACCTAGGGAGATCTTTCCCAGTACAATACACATATATGCATATCTCATATATTCACATATAGTAGTTATGCATATACTACTGATATGAGTGACAGGGACCTCTCTAGATCCCAAGTTACCTTCCTAATAGTAGAAAAGGCACTATATTGATGTAATATATAGTATGCAGTAATTTCCACTAATTCTAGTGTTTGCTTTTTTCCCTGGATTGGTTTGACATGTGAAATCACATGGAATACATCTAATCTCCAATCTCCAGTTTACAAACCCCACTCCATGACACTCAATTACTTTAAACGTTTTATCCTCTACTCCAAAGTCTGCTGTTTTTTAAAGACAAAATCAAACCAAATAAACATAAATCCTAATTATCTCAAACACCTCTTTATAATAGAAAACTTACAAAGAAATTTCAACCACATGGAAAAGTTTACTTCATCAAAGATCTCCTGGCTAAGAATCTGTAATCATTCCCTAATATTAAAATGTTTGGCACAAATATCAGAACTCAAATACGTAATATCAATCCTGGCAAACAACTCCACGATATATTGAAAAATCCACCTAATCATTTGATATGATTTGGCTGTGTCCCCACCCAAATCTCATCTTGAATTGTAATCCCCACATGTCGAGCGAGGGACCTGGTGGGAGGTGATGGGATCATGGAGGCAGTTTCCCCTATGCTATTCTCATGATAGTTAGTCCTCACAAGATCTGATGGTTTTATATGTGTTTGACTGTTCCCCCTTCCCATGCTCACACTCTCTTGCCTGCAGCCATGTAAAACGTGCCTGCTTCCCTTTCTGCCATGATTCTAAGTTTCTTGGGGCCTCCCTGCCATGAAGAACTGTGAGTCGATTAAGCCTCCTTTCTTATAAATTACCCAGTCCTGAGTATTTCTTTATAGCAGTATGAGAATTAAATCATATGTTTAAACCTGTTTTTATTTTTATTATTATTATTTTTGAGACAGAGTCTCACTCTCGCCCAGGCTGGAGTGCAGTAGTGCAAACTCAGCTCACTGTAAGCTCCACCTCCCAGGTTCATGCCATTCTCCTGCCTCAGCCTCCTGAGCAGCTGGGACTACAGGTGCCCACCACCATGTCCAGCTAATTTTTTTTGTATTTTCAGTAGAGACATGGTTTCACCGTGTTAGCCAAAATGGTCTCGATCTCCTGACCTAATGATCTGTCTGCCTCGGCCTCCCAAAGTGCTGGGATATCAGGCATCAGCTACCACGCCCAGACCCTAAACCTGATTTTTTTTTTTAATATGGCAAATTAAATAAAAAACTTTAAGTCAAAATGTGTGAAAAGATTGCAGACAACCAAGCTATGGAAGAAGAGATTGATGATGATAATCACATGATAAGCTTACTCTGAAAAACAGTTTTTTAAAAAGAATAGACGGATCAGCCAGGTGTTGACATATGAAACCATATAGCCAATCAAAGCTTATTTGAACTGTAAATCTATGTTCGGAGAGACAGTTTAGTATTTAAATGCCATATAGCGGCGTTCAGTGCTTACAGGGAAAAAAATAGTACTGCTTTTATCTGGATATAAGCCAGGAGGACAGAAAAACAATGTACACACACACACACTTTATATATGTATGTATAGATAGTCACATAATCTTTCATATATATGTAATATAACAAACCAATGTTTGGGAAGGTTAATGGCAACAGTTTAAGAGCATCAAGATAAACTCTTTTTACTTAGAAAGTTTAGTTTTGTCTTAATGCTATTCATGAAGTGCATTGAAAAGTTAATTTAATTCAACAAACACCTCTTCTTTAGAATTATTTACTATGTTTACTGTACTGGAGGTCATAATGATGAATCAGAAGGTGCTCTTGTCTTCATTGAGCTTATAGCCTAATTAATAAGAAAAAATAATGCTGTCTAATCCACGTGTGTTGATATTTTTTAAATTCCTGCTCTATGTGTCTCTCTTTAAAAGTGTAAGTTAGTACGTCTTCAGCAGGCTAGACACTTATCTTAGTTACCCACAACAGATGCAATTCTATGTTGTGCCTATGCCATTGTATATCACTACTAATCATAGGTTTTTCCTGGAAGGAAATAAGAGGCTGATCAAGGATTTTCTTAAAAGCTTCAATATGTCTTAAAGGCACCGGTATCAGAGATTCTAAACATATTTATTTTTTTCACAAAAGTAATATATCCTATTTGATAAAACTGTAGAATTCACAGTAATGCAGGATAATGTGAGGGTCACCAATCTATACAAGATATAAAATATAAGAAAAAAACATAGTATTTTGCATATCATGAATTATCTTAATATGAAAATAATACTCCATCACATAAAATAAATGGACAGACAATATGTATGTATAGTACAGTCTCAAAAATAAATTAGCAAGTGGACAAATACAATAATTACTTTTAAAGCACTCTAGGCAAGATCTGAAAATAAAAAGACGCATAATACACTACATTATTTAAACAAATGTAAATTACACTGAGTTTATGGTTCTAGTTATGAACTTAGAATAAGCACCATTAACATAAAAAGAAAAAAATATATGACAAGAGGCCTGCAGAGGAGCAGAAACAATGCAGAAAGTGAGAAAGAAAAGTCCAGTTATTTTGAAAAAGAAGATTGGTTTCAATATTATCATTTGGCCATTTTAAGGAACTGCAGGTTAATCAATACATTATAATTGATTAAAAGGAAGTATTTACAATATATATAATAGTACTAATATATTTAGACCCATAAACTACATTTAATAAAATATGTGTTAAGAGTCCTAAACCACGCTATAATATTTAATCCTTAACTAAGCTAGGCAATACAAATAAAACAACAAGATTATTGATAAACAGCTTCGCTACATAAGATATTGGGAAACTAAGTAAACTTGTGATAGCTTTGGTTTTTAATGTGCTATGGTTGGACTCCATTTGACACATTTAATAAATGGTGCATACAATTTTTAGCTAAATATCTAACAGGATGTCATCCTAAAACCTCATGTTCCTATATTACTGTGCTGTTAACAGAAACAGCTTGCAAAGATTTATGGCTTCTATTAATTACACTAAAAATATGGTAGATTTGCTCAAAGAAATCAATTGTAACAGAAAAAAGTAAGCGCATTTTTAAAATTACAATCATACATTACAAATGACTGCCGTTATCAATTCTGTCTTTTCATTTATTCCCAAAGTGAGGGGTTAAAGGGGGATCTTTCTGTTTTCCTAGACTTAACCCTGGAAGAACAGTCTTTGAGTTAGTCCTATAAATGGCTTACCAGGATTCTAGTTAATAGCCTCAAAAATTGGAAAGAAATAAGACAAAATATCAAGACAAGAATAAGATTGAAATATATAAACTTCTGCCTATCCCTGTTTTTATAAAGTAAGGTTTCTCCCCTTACCAATTATGTTTCAGCTCTATATTTCCATTCCATACTACTTTGGTTTTCTTTGTTTAGTGATTTATCTACCTGTTAATACACCCTCCTTGTTCCACAAAGAATTTACCAATCTTTGCATGTATACAAACAATAAAAGCAAAGATATCAAAATAAAACCAAAAAAAAGGAAGAAAAAAAGCACAACAGTGAAAATAAAAAGGAGGAAAGATCAAATAAAAAACAGAATGCATTCAAGTTTACATTTAGAACTACATTTCAGATTTCTGAACACTTTTTGTTGGGCTCTAAATCAATATCAATTTCATGCTCACTGATGTTCCCAAGTAGCTGTGTTTCTTTATCCAATGTGGTCCTGAACACTGTGAGCCCTAGATGTAACCTATATTCTCAAACACATTTGTGGCTTGGCATTCATACAGAATCTGTCTCAGTTGGCAAAAATACACAGATTATTCTTTTCACTCTTCATTAACCTCCTGTGACAAGTATAATCCATTGTCCCAAATATTTCTTATTATTTAAAAGAAAAATGTGCCCATTTTTCTTGGACCAACATGTTTAAAGACACAAACGACTCATCATCCTGAAGAAAATTGCAAATGTATTAATAACTTTTAATGCCATCTATAAACATCTCTCATTTTGGTACTAAAGAAGATAGAGGTCTTTTTATCCCCTTATTAGTTAGAGAAGAGCCAAACATATAAATACGCATGGAGAAAAGCCTGAGAGAACATCTACCAACATGTTTACAGTATTTATCTGAGTCACTGGATCATGATTAGACTTTCATACATTCTCCAAATTTTCTACAATGAGGTTATTGTTTGAAAATAACCAGTGCACTTTGGGAGGCCAAGGCAGGTAAATCACCTGAGGTCAGGAGTTTGAGACCAGCCTGGCCAATGTGGTCAAACCCTGTCTCTATTAAAAATATGAAAATTAGCCCAGCATGGTGGCATGCTCCTTTGGTCCCAGCTATCCCAGGTACTCAGAAGGTTGAGGCAGGAGAACTACTTGTACCCAGGAGGCGGAGGCTGCAGTGAGCCGAAATCATGCCACTGTACTCCAGCCTAGGCAACAGAACAAGACTCTGTCTCAAAAAACAAAACAAAACAAAACAAAACAAAAAAACAGCATCTGAGAAGTATCAAAGTACCGAAACAATATAGGACATATAATCAACAAATACAGAAGCATACTTTTTTGACCCTTAGGTAACAGGCTAGGAAAATGACCTTTCTATTAGATCGTGCATTTTAACCTAAGCAATTATTTTAAAAAACCAATCAAATGTACAATGCAGCTCACTCTTTATAGCACCAAAAAGTATCCTTCATCATGAATGGGAGAGGATCTTTCACTGGAAGAGCCATTTGTAAAGGAAACCACTGTCTGACCTTCTCAGAGAAATGCTGCCTTCCAATGAGTTAAATGTTTGGGTTATCAACCTATGAGCCAAGCTGGAATCATTAATCCCACGTCTAGACATTTCTAGACATAAAAGCAAAATAGCAAAAGATATAGGGTGTATAGAGTTCTGCTCCTTTGCTGGAAAAGGAGACAAAGATTGAACTTTAACTGAAAAATGATATGGTTTGTCTATGTCCCCATCCAAATCTCACCTTGAACTATAGCTCCCATAATTCACATGTGTCCTGGGAAGGACCTGGTGGGTGGGAATTGAATCATGTGGACAGGTCTTTTCCATGCTGTTTTCATGATACTTAGTAAGTATCATGTGATGTTACGAAGATGGTTTTATGAAGGGGAGTTCCCCTGCATACATTCTCTTGCCTTCCACCATGTAAAACATGACTTTGCTTCTCATTTGCCTTCTGCCATAATTTTGAGACCTACCCAGCCGTGTGGAACTAGTGAGCCCATTAAACCTCTTTCCTTTATAAATTACCCAGTCTCGGGTATGTCTTTATTAGCAGCGTGGGAACAAACTTATATAAAAATTAAAACTGTCTATGGCCATACAAGCCTGAATGAACCCCATCTCTTCTGAAAAGTAAAAACAAAACAAAAAACATTCAAGCATCAGTTACCTATGCAACATTTTGTGTTTGCAAAACTGATGCAAACAATAACTCTGGAGTGATGAATTTTTTTGATACTTTTTTTTCTTAATTCAAAACTAGAAAGTTACAAAACACAAAATTCACAGAAAACAAAAGGGGGAAACCAAGACAGATGAGGGCTCTACCGATGGCCCCTGCCGACCCCCTTTTCTTTCTTGAGACAGAGTTTCGCTCTTGCTGCCCAGGCTGGAGTGCAATGGCCCGATCTCAGCTCACCGCAACCTTCGCCTCCCGGGTTGAAGCGATTCTCCTACTTCAGCCTTCCTAAGTAGCTGGGATTACAGGCATGTGCCACCACGTCTGGTTAATTTTGTATTTTTAATAGAGACACAGTTTGGTCAGACTGGTCTCAAACTCCTGACCTCAGATGATCCCCCCGCCTCGGCCTCCCAAAGTGCTGGGATTTACGGGCATAAGCCACGATGCCCAGCCGGCCCCTCCCCTTTGGTAGAAACTAAAAATCAAGTGAGCACTCGCAGTGCCTAATTGTGATTTCATATTGCTGAAAGAGGCATTGAAGAAGGTAGAAAACAGTTGTGAATTGCCCATGTTGTCCCTCCCCCATCCCCTGGCTGCAGCCTGGTGGTGTAAGGAATCTCTGTGATTGGGATGGGTGGAGCACAGTGATTGTGAGGCTTTCACCCAACTCAATGCTTCCCTCTCACAGTGGAAAGAAGAACCAGGCTGTATTCAGCCGACACCTCCCTGTGGAGGGGGCATTTGGACTGGCCTAGCCAGACAGAAGGGATCGCCCATCCCAGCAGTCAGAGCTTGAGTTCCCATAAGCCTTGTCATCACAGGCTGGAGTGTTCTGAGGCCCTAAGTGAACTCTAGGGGCAGTCTAGGCCACAAGTACTGAAATTCTTAGGCAAGTCCTTTTGCTGCACTGGGCTCAGGGCCAGTGGACTGGAGGGGCACGTAACCTACTGACTCCAGCCTGGGTAGTTAAGGGAGTGCTTGGATCACTCCTCCACCAACATCAGGCAGCACAGCTCACAGCTCTAAAAGACACCCTTACCTTCTGCTTGAGAAGAGAAGAGGAAATAGTAAAGAGGACTTTGTCTTACATCTTGATGTCAGCACAGCCACAGTAGGATGGGGCACTGGTCAGGTCATGAGATCCCCATTAGAGGCCCTGGGTCCCCGATGATATTTCTAGACACATCCTTGGCCAGAAGGGAACCTGCTGCCTTGTAGGGAAGGACCCAGTCCAGGCAGAATCCAACCCCTGCTGACTAAAGAGCCCTTAGTCCCTGAAGAACCAGCATAATACCCAGGTAATACACCACAGGCCTTGGGTAAGACTCAAACACATGCTGGTTTCAGGTGAGAACCATCATATTACCTACTGCGGTGGCTATGGAGAGAGACTGCTTCTGCTTGAGAAAAGCAGGGAAAAATAAAAAAGAAACTTTGTCTTGCACCTTAGGTACCAGCTCAGCCATAGTGGGGTAAAGCACCAGGTATGCTCTCCAGGTCCCCAGTTCAAGGCCTTGGATCTTGGATGGCATTTCTGGACCTGCCCTGGGCCAAAGAGCTGATCGCCCTGAAGGATGAGTCCCAGTCCTGGCAGCCACAAGCTGACTGAAGAGCCTTTAGTCCTTAAGTGAACAATGGCAGGAGCTTGGCAGTATTCCCTATGGGCCCGTGGTGGTGGCCATGACGTGATGTTCCTCTATCTGTGGAAAGGGGATTGAAGAGTGGGAATGACTATGTCATATGGTTTTATTGCCAGCCCAGCCACAGTAGACTAGAACACCAGATAGACTTCTAAAGTTTTTGACTCCATTCCCTGGCTTCCAGATGGCATCTCTGAATCTGCCCCAAGCCTGGCAGAACTCACCACCCTTAAAAGAAAGCCTGGGTGGCTTTGCCACCTGCAGACTGTAGAGCCCTAGGGCCTTGAGCAAACATAGGTGGTAGCCAGGTAATGGTTACAGCAAGCCTTGGGCAAGATTCAGTGCTTCAGCTATGACACAGCATAGTCCCAGTGGTGATGGCCACCGGGTTTCTTGTATGACCTCAGCCTCAGCTCCAGGCAACTCAGCACACAGAGAGAGACTCCATTTGTTTGGGAGAAAGTCAGGGAAGAGAACAACAGTTTCCATCTGGTAATGCACAAAACTTTTCTGGAGCTTATCCAAGACCAAAATGGCAAAACAACTACAAGTCTCCAAGAACCACTGTGCTGTTGGGGTTGGGGTGCTCCTGAATGCAGATATGGCTTAGATCACAACACCCAAGTCCCTTCAAATATCTGGAAAGCCTTCCCAAACAGGAGAGGTACAAACAAGCTCAGACAGCAAAGACTGAAATAAATACCTAACTTTTCAATGCCCAGACACAGAAAAATATCTACAAGCATAAAGACCTTCCAATGAACTCACTAAACGAACTATTATTAAATAAGGCACCATTCATTAATTCTGGAGAGACAGAGATATGTGACCCTTCAGACAGAGAATTCAAAATGGCTGTTTTGAGGAACATTTAAGATAACACAAAGAAGAAATTCAGAATTTTATCAGATAACTTCAACAAAGAGATTAAAATAAATTAAAGGAATCAAGCAGAAATTCTAGAGTTGAAAAATGAAACTGACATACTGAAGAACACATCAAATTCTCTTAATAGAAAAACCGATCAAGCAGAAGAATTAGTGAGCTTGAAGACAAGCTATCTGAACATACAGTCAGAAAAGACAAAATAAAAAGGAATAAAAAAGAATGAAGCATGCCTCCAAAATGTAGAAAATAGCATCAGAACAGCAAATATAGGCTGGGTACGGTGGCTCACGTCTATAATCCCAGCACTTTGTGAGGCCAAGGCGGGTGGATCACGAGGTCAGGAGTTCAAGACCACCCTAGCCAACATGGTAAAACCCCATCTCTACTAAAAATACAAAAATTAGCTGGGCATAGTGGAAGGCACTTATAATTTCAGCTACTCAGGAGGCTGAGGCAGGAGAATCACTTGAACCTGCGAGGCGGAGGTTGGAGAACTGGCAACAGCCTAGGCGACAGAGCGACATTCTGTCTCAAAATAATAATAATAATAAATAAAAATAAATAATAAAAAGATTAAAGATAAGAGTTATTGGCCTTAAAGGAAGGTAGAGAAAGACATGAGAAAGACATAGGGGTAAGGAAGTTTATTCAAAGGTATAATTATGGAGAACTTTCCAAATCTAAAGAAAAGATATCAATATCCAAGCACAAGGAGGTTATAGAACACCAAGCAGATTTACCACATAGAAGATCACCTCAAGGCACTTAATAATCAAACTCCTGAAGGTCAAGGTCTTAAAAAAGGATTCTAAAAGAAGCAAGAGAAAAGAAACAAATAACATACAATGGAACTCCAATGAATCCAGCAGCAGACTTTTCAGCGGAAACCTTACAGGAAAGGAGAGAATAGCATGACATATTTAAAGTGATGAAGAAAAAAAAAATTAGCCTAGAATAGTATATACTCTGTGAAAATAACATTCAAACATGAAGGAGAAACAAAGACTTTCCCAGATAAACAAAATCTGGGGGATTTCATCAACACCAGAACTGTCCTACAAGAAATGCTAAAGGGAGTACTTCATTCAGAAAGAAAGTGACATTAATGAGCAAGAAGAAATCACTTGAAGGTATAAACTCACTGGTAATAGTAACTACACAGAAAAGCACAAAATACATAACACTATGTGTTGTGTAACTACTCTTAAGTAGAAAGATTAAATGATGAACTAATGAAAAATAATAACTACAACAACTTTTCATGACATAGACTTTACAATAAGATATAAATAGAAACAAGGAAACATTAAAGAAGCAGAAGGATAAAAGTATAAGGTTTTTATTAGTTTTCTTTTTGCTTGTTTGTTTATGCAAGCAGTGTTAAGTTGTTATCAGCTCAAAATAATGGGTTATAAAATAGTATTTGCATGCCTCATGGTAACTTCAAATCAAAAAACATACAAAAGATACAGAAAAAAATGAAAAGCAAGAAATTAAATCATATCACCAGAGAAAATCACCTTCAATATAAGGAGAGGAAGGAAGGAAGAAAGAGAAGACCACAAAACAACCAGACAACAGATAACAAAATGGCAGAAGTAAGTCCTTACTTATGAAAAATCACATTGAATGTAAATGGACTAAACTAATCAAAATTCAGGGAGTGGCTGAATGGATGAAAAACAAGACACGATGATGACATACAAATGGGGAACAGGTATATGAAAGGCTGCTCAACATCACTGATTATCACAAAAATGCAAATCAAAACAATAATGGGATGCCGTCTCACATTAGTTAAAATGGCTATATCCAAAAGACAGACAATAACAAATGTTGGCGAGGATATGGAGAAAAGGGAATCCTCGTACACTACTGGTGGGAATGTAAATTAGCACAATCGCTATGGAGGGTAGTGTGGATAGCATGGAGGCTCCTCAAAAAACTAAAAATAGAGTTACTCTATGATCCAACAATCCCACTCCTAGGCATATACCCAAAATAATGAAAATCAGTATATCAAAGAGATATCTGCAGTCCCATGTTTATTGCAGCACAATTCACCATAGCCAAGATTTGTAAGTGTCTCCATCAATATACGTAGTACATATACGCAATGGAGTATTCAGCCATAAAAAAGAATGAGATCTTATTATTTGCAACAACATGGATGGAATTGGAGGACATTATGTTAAGTAAAATAAGCTAGGCACAGAAAGATGAACTTAGCATATTCTCATTTATTTGTGGGAAGTAAAAATTAAAACAATCAAAGTCAGGGAGATAGTGAGTAGAAGGATGGTTGCCAGAGGCTGGGAAGGGTATAGGGGAGGGGGTGAGAAATAGGGATGGTTAATGGGTACAAAAACTGGTTTGCCTGAACAATATCTAATATTTGCTAGCACAACAGGGTGACTATAGTCAAAAATAATTTAATTGTACATTTTAAAATAACTAAAACAGAATAATTGGATTGTCTGTAATGCAAAGGATAAATGCTTGAGAGAATGAATGTCCCATTTGCCTTGTATTGAAATATCTCATTTAACCTGGAAATATACCTACTATGTATCCACAAAAAACACAAAAGATTAAAAATAAATACAATTTTAAAATTTTAAAAAGTCACAGGACACTAAAGATGTTGAATGGTTTACACTTTCTCAGCTTTGGAATTCTGTTTATGATGAAAGCTATAACATTTACATTTAATTGAATCATTCAGCAAATTTTTGTTTGCTGAACAAAACAAATTAATAAATATTTATTTTAATATTGCTAAACTTTAAAGATACCTGAGATATGTAAAAACAAAAACAGTACTACCTGACATATATTTTCCTGAGCATTCATATTCAATTATTTCTCCAAATGAACAGGCTCATCCTAAATCCATGCAAATTTCATGAATTGTACAGTTTACCTACCCATGGGCAACATTATGAATTAGATTCCTTTTACCCTACTGATGGCAGTATTGTTTTTCCTATTGATTTACAGTGTTGTCACAGAGTAAAATCTTAAATGAATAACAGAGAATTCAAATGATCAAAAGCACATATTATCAGGGTTGGAAAAGGAAAATTAGAAAATCACACATTTATTAATTTAGTCAGTTAAGAATAAGTTAAGAAACATGTATCAAGCACCTAGTCATTGTGCTAGATTTGGAAATCTGAGACAAAAGGTACATAACAAGCCTGGAATGGACCTCAGTGAAGAGATGAAAAGAATTATAGGTAGTGACAATGGTGACCCAATGTAGTGTACTGCAAGGACAGAAAAGGGTAGAAGATACCAGATCTCCATCTCTACACTCAGTCACTTGCACTTAGCAATGTGCTACCAAACAGAAGATGAAAAGCAGGGAAAAACGGAACATGAGAGGAACTCCCTCTACATATATTTAGAGGCACAATATCCAATAAACTGGTGAAAGAAAAGTGTTTCTATAAATGACCTTGGCATTCTATCTTTCACTGGAGCCAATAGCTCTAAATAGAAAACTGTTAACATGTTTTCACAATTAAGGTGTTAAAAATTACATCTATCTGTAAAGATCCCTAGATATTGTTGGAATGCACCTTCCTCATTGCCCAGGACTTCTGAGACTTCACACTACCTTGTCTGTATAAGCCTTTGGTGGTGCTTCTTCTCTCCACTTATAAACAGGATGACAACAGCAACTGTGACTCTTGCCACATGATATAACCCTACTATGAGCCTTACTAGGAATGAGAATACCAGAGACCATTCTTCCATGAGATGATGAATTCCCTGAACATGTGTAAAGAGACGATATACAAACAAATATTTAATTTTTAAAATTGTTTTTCAAAAGTACAGCAGGAATCAGCATGTTTTCATCTGACATAAAAACAAAACAGCCTTCAACATCTCTTTGTATTCAGTCTCATGTGTTCAGACACTACAGACAATTGTCAATAGAAAAGACTGTCAACTTGAATGAACTCAACCTGCATCAAGATTTTACCAAAGTCAGCACCATGCCCAAACTAAGAGAAACATGCAGTTACATAAATGAATATGGATGCATGTGCATATATATGCATTTATATATACACAAAATGAATGTGTGAATACCTTTCTACATCTGTATCCTAGCTTTAATTCCATCTCTATCTCTATGCATCTGCATATACTCATTCAACTAACTCATTCATCTGCATAAACTCATTCTACATAATCCCCTTTAGTCAAACCCACCACGGAATTCGTCTTCCTTAGACTGCTGCCACTGGAAGATGAAGAGATTGCAACAACGCTGCAACAAAATATAGCAACTGAACCTGTCTTAATCAATTTGTAGCTTTCAAACAGAGGTTCTTAATCATAAATAGTATTCTACTACCTGCAAGTTTATTTGCATTCATGGAAGTATATTACAATCCTTACCAGAAACTAATAATGATTTTAATAAAATTGCATTGACTTCAGAGGTTTCACCACTTGTAAGTTACTTAATTCAGTCTTCGTAAAACCATTCATTACTCTTTACAGACATCAGCTGGGGAACTACACAGGCAATTACTAGATTAAACTGGATTTAGGGGTTGCTTTTATTGTAATTGCAAAAGAAAAAAATCTTAAGTTTTCTTAAATATTTTATGGTACTTAGACGACAGTTTAAACTCTTGGTGTGAGTAGAAAGGCTGGGCCTTTGACCCTATTGACAGCTTTCTCCAGTCAGTGGTTTCAAAAGGATTTACTTTGTAACACTGGAGCTACTTCTCCTTAATGTGTTTGCTTTCTCACTTATTTGAGAATTGTTTTCCTACAATGTGAATAAAAAGAAGAACCTTAGCACCCCAAGCACCATTTTTTTAAATTAAATACTTCCTTTATATGAGAAGCAGATGCTGTCAAGAAAAGTTACCCGAATTCAGCAAGCAGTTAGATGATTAACCCACTTAGAATATAAATCCAACTATAGTTGTTACTCATAAGGGAAGTTGATACAAAGTACATGTCCTAACTCTCCTATCCATTGATATAATCAATCTATCAAAAAAAATTTTTTTAATTAGAAATATTCTCAGGAATTTGGAGGAAACAACAATTACACATTGTTTCCAAACACAAATATTTTACTATTTAGTTATAAGGAAATCCCTTAATGGAAAAGCCCAACTAATTAGAAGAAAGGCTACAATGAAAACATGTACTTTGTATTAAAAAGTATCAGACACTAAAAGGTGTTTCCTATCAACCATGCCTCAAAGTTTCTACAACCTGTCCTGGAAACACAATACAGCTATTCTCACCACTACATATATCAAAATTAAACACTTATGCTGAAAGTGTTTAATTCTTCACTTCAGCATCCAGCATATCCATTAACATTCATTGACAATCTACTATGTGCCAAGTACTGTTGTGGTAAAGTAAGGAACTCAAAAACAAGACATAGTCTCTAACCCCAAGATCCTCCCAGGAGAGGAGGGGATGCCCATGCATGAAGTTAAAACACAATGCTTTAAGGCATAGTCAAGGAAAGAGCAAAGTGCCACAGCGGCACACAAGAGAGAACCATTAGATCTTGGAAAATAGCCAGGGAAGTAATATATGAGCTAGATGTTTTTTTAGAGGAATAGATTTCCCAGTAAACATTAACTGGATGAATCACAGATAGGGTGGGAAAGGAAGAAGACATGCTAAGGCAGAGAAATACAGAGCACAGCATGATATTTTTTGAGTGAGTTCAGCCTGACAAGGGCATGAAGTACATTACATCAGATAAGGGTAAGTCCAAGATGAGGCCAGCAAGGGACCCTGGCCATACTGACATAGGGTTTTCTCCTATAGCCAATGGCGAATGATACCAAAGTGGGCAGTCAAGAAACAGATGCCAAAACCCTTGCAAAAATCCCCAAAACAATAAGGGGGACTCAAGCTGAATCAGCCAAATAAAGGATGAAAAGAGATCAAATTCAAGATGCATTTCTGAAGTAATCAATTATCTCCTAAGCTATTGCCTACTGAGTTTGGCGGAATATGGAGGAAAAGAGAAATTAAGTAAGTCTATGAGTTTTCAGGCTTTCATAAACAGGGGTATGATGATGTCATTAACTGAGATGGAAAATATAGAAAATGGGAGAGACAATAACATCATGCCTTAATATGTGTAGCTTGAGATTCCTGCAGTATATTTAGGTGCAAATATCCAGTAAGGAGATAAGGAAAAGTAAGCAAGTTATGTTCCATGCAACTTATTTAGAGGAACAATAGCAATTTGATTTCTGGATTTTCCATTTATTTAAGTAAAAAAATGAAAATCAACTGCCATCTTTTTTAATCTATTAGTTGAATCACTCTAGGTAACCTCTGGCCTATCAAACTGTGCAGTTGCCCATGCTCCCAACCCAAGTGCCACAAATAAACTCTTCTTCTATCAACCTCTTCAGCAAGAAAGCATTTTGCCAACATAATATGCCTCAGCAGACCTTAAAATAATGAAGTTGGAAAAACGTGGGAGAGCAAATTTTGAAGTATATTAAACCTGACAATTTAATATTTATGTAAGCTGCAAGTGCTAAGCATAATTGGACTTAACTATTGGCTTAGGTTTAATGGGTTGTGAATTTAACTTCATTATCATAGTTTTGCCTGCTCTTTGAGCTCATTCAACTGAACTAGAGAAAAAAACTGAGAGCCATTTTCTACCTCACCAAAACAATTTTTGAGATGACCTGAAACCATTGGGTCAAAGAAAGTGGATTCTTTCATTTCACAGAAGAGAAGAGCTTCAGTGAAGACTCATCAGTGGTTGCAGTCAGAAAACGTGGGTTTTTATTCTAGATCGGCTAGTTACTGTGAGTCTTTGGGCAAGTTACTAAGACTCTGGAAGCCTCAGTCTCCTCATAAATAGGGATAATATAAATCATTCAAGATACTGTGAGGATGACAGGAGAATGGACGTGAATCACCTGGCAGAATGCTTTTGCACATGATGTGACATCTGTGCACATTGGTTCCCTTCAGCACTCATGCCATTACTTTGTGCTTCAACAGACTTACACCACTTCCAGGCCTTTCTGCTCATCTCTATGGAAGTTGGCAACGTAAGCATACTCTACTTACTAAGGATTGATCATCCTACCAGCTATTACAGCCATCTCTTTGATACAATTTGTAGCATGTAAATCAGAAGCATAACGTGCCATAGCATGGATGAGTCCTCTGGGTTTCTTGGTTTCTGTTTTTGTTTTTGTTTTTGTTTTTGGGGGGGGAGGCGGGGAGCAGGGGTGGTGATGTACATAGTATATCATCCTCAAGAACCTAAACTAAAAGGATCCTTATTTCATTCCATTTGATGCTTTGTAAGCACAAAACAATGAATGGATCCACATAGAATTGTGGACAAGATATCTCTGAAGGGATGTCTGCAGAATTCCTTTGTGGAACGTGGTGATGAGAAAAGGAGGAAGGAGCTTCCAAGGGAAAAAAAAGAAAGGAGGGAGAAGTGTCCAAATAACAGTTTTTACATGCATTCACAAACACATACACATACACACACATACACTTAAAAAAAAAAAAAACACTCTCCTGGTAGCCAATAGGCATGATTCTACAATTAGAGAATGTTAATGTAATGCCAGTAGTGCTTTGAGGAAGATACCAGTCTAGTCCTTTCATTTGGCGAAGAGAAGCCAAGAGAAGGAAAATCACTTACCTGTGAATAGCATCTTATAGGGGCCTCTCAATCTAACAAGAGACATGAAGCATATGCAGAGACATATGTTTTCTATGTGCAGGCATCAAGAATCCAGACCATATGATGTATAAAAGCAATGAAATGAGTTTTCAATTTACTTCCAGGGAGTAAATAAGTAACTCTAGGAGGAGGGAAACCAACCCAGATGCTATTTAGAGCACCAAGCTTTACTTCACTACATGATGCTTGATATTCTGAAATCCATTCTGCCTTTCTCCCTTTCTCCTGAACAACTTCACCCCTTCTGCACAAGAAAATAATGCTAAACAGTCTTTTCATATTTTATTTTTATTATTGTATTTATCTTTTATGCTAGAGGAAGGTTATTTTTATATCTACACAATAATCTCTCTCACCTCCTTAGCTGCCACATTTTAAGTTACAGAAACCTTATTCAAAATACTCACAAAGCACATTGCTTAGATTATAACTGAATCCAGGATCTGTCACATTGTTTTTTTTGTTTGTTTGTTTTGTTTTTTTTTTTTTTTTTTTGACCAAATTTGGGCATCTCTCTCTGTAGAAGCAGACAATAGTCTCAGGTAAAGAAAACCTTACTTGAATGTTTAATTTCAACAGAAGTCCAATGGGGGTTGGAGCAGTCACATAAATCAATGGCAGAATGGTGACTACCTGAGGCTGCGGGATTTGGAATAGTTGGGAAGATGTTGGTCAAAGGATACAAAATTTCAGTTAGGAGAAACAAGTTCAAGAGATCCAGTGTGGAACATGGTAAGTACAGTTAATATTATACTCTCGAAAAATGCTAAGAGGGCGTATATAAAGAGTTCTCACCACAAAAATATAACTAGGTGAATTAATGCAAAAGTAAACTAGCTGGGTTTAGTCATTCCACAGTGTATATATACTTAAAAACATCATGTTGTACATGGTAAGTACACACAATTTTGTCTGCCAATTAAAATCTGTAAGCATATGAACAGCAAAGAAAAACATTCATAAAATTAATAAGAATAGGGTGGGTGCGGGGCCACATGCCTGTTAATCCCAACACTTTGGGAGGCTGAGGTGGGTGGATCACAAGGTCAGGAGTTCGAGATCAGTCCGGCCAACATGGTGAAACCCAGCCTCCACAGAAAATACAAAAATTAGCCGAGCGTGGTGGCACACGCCTGTAATACCAGCTGCTCAGGAGGCTGAGGCAAGAAAATTGCTTGAACCCGGGAGGCAGAGGTTGCAGTGAGCCAAGATTGTACCACTGCACTTCAGCCTGGGTGACTGAGACTCTGTCTCAAAAAAAAAAAAAAAAAAAAATTAAAAATTAATTAATTAAAAATGAAAGGGAGTGGCCCCTGATTATAAAGCCATTTGCAATGGAGAATGACCATCTCCTACTAGAGCTGCCATGCCAAAGCTCGTGGAGATTAACAGAATAGTCACTTAATAAAATAAACACAAATATTTATTTTATTACAGTTCATTGCAAATCTAGGATATATAATTTTAAGGCAACCTAACAAGTTTAAGGGATGGTTTTACATTATGGTGGACTTTATAGGAAACAACTATTATTATTGTGTCACAGGTTTACATGTCAAGTATAACTCTATTCAAGTTAACACAGAGGCTGCCTGCCATACTTGGGCTGCAAATATCTGTGATTACAGGATGTCAGCTTTTACGATGCATTGCATTGTAACCCTATATCCCAGCACACTGCTTTTCCATTATTCAATTCCACATACAGCTGAGAATAAGACACAGCATTTCTAAACCATTTTTTAAAAAATCTAGACTTTTGTGTAGGATATATCTAAACATTACATATTGAAGTGAAGATATTACTGTTACCCTGTTAGCATGGATAATACAAATAGTTGAACTAATTCAAGTCCCAAAGTAAAATTTCATGATGATCCAGTTCAGCTGTCATTAAATGGGGATGAAAACCTGCACATTATGAAATTTTAGTGAAGTATTTTGCTTATACTACAAAAGGGCCAGCATAAGGTATTCCTAATAAAAAGATTAGATGGGAAGTATAAGAGGTATTTCCGAACTCTAAAACGTCACTTAGCAAAGCATCACTGTGGTACATTTTAGCGCTTCCTGTTCACACAGCAGAGTGCCCACATCTAAAGCAACTGGCATATTCCAAGAGAGTCACTTAGAACCACTCAGAGACTCTCAGTGTCTCCCCCATATCTTCTTATGGCTTGACCCATTCCCTGCTCCATGGCAGGAGGGAATCTGAATTAACTGCCCACATTTATCAAATCAGCCAGAATATTGGAAAATCACTGTGTTTAGTATATGAATAGCAGTTGCCATTAGAGTACTGATGGCAAATGGATGATGTAAATAGAACTTTGAAAATGCACCTGAAAAAATAAAAAAGAAAAAAGGGAAGTGCTCCTTTAATTTTCTTAATTCTGGAGGGGTTTATGGAAATTTCAGGGATTTCATGAATTGGACCATATGTACTTTATCTCTACAATTGGGAACGGATAAGTGGCTCAAAGAGAGTGAATCAGCACAAGCAAGTGGTTGAGGCATTTTGCATAGTGATGAGACTCAGACACGACTTCACAAAGAAGCAACCAGGTGAAAAACAGGCTTCTCAATGTTCCCCACACATAACCTCTATAATTCAGAGTACCAGAGTCATCTGTGGGCAAAGTCCAAGACAACCATCAACACAAACAAAACTCTGATATCTTGTTTCACCTTAAAAGTGAATGGGAATTTTACATTTGTCTCCTCAATGAATCTAATTTTAATATTAACATAATCCTTGTTTTCCTTCCGTCTCTGAGTAAAGCTGATATTCCTGGAAGATGAGACACATTAACTTGATCATTTCACATATGCTTGGCTGCGTCCCAGGACTTGAGTGTGTTCACGTGGCAGCACTGGACAGGGTGTTGAGGAGGTAACTTCATTAAGGTCAGCAGCACAGAGCATAGGAAGGATATGGGATGTGAAGTCAGTTTCCTCAAGGTCAGGCTCTGTTCCATGTTTTGTGGTTTTGTCATTTTGTCTTACCTTTATTTCTACATTGATGAGTTCTGAAAAGTACTGCCCTTCTGGTAAGAGTATCATGAAAATAAACTAAATTAATATGTGACAAGTATGTAACTGGATGCCTAAATCAGGTGGATGTGCATTCCATGGAAGCTCATGTTACCATATGAAGATCTCTGATCATCCATACACAGAAACCACAGAACAGGAGCAATTTAGCATCACTCACGAAACAGGGTACTTAAAAAGTATAATTAAATAAAAACTTTAAATCAACACAAAATCCACATTTGAACATCACTATTTAATTCAATTTTATTTTTACTAATAGCCAGTTGTAGGTACTAAATTAACCTACAATAAATGATTTGTTCATCATTCATAAAAATGGAAGGAATACCTGAGTATTTTAAGGTTTTCTCTTAATCATTTGACTTTTTCCTTCTTTTTAAACATATTTTTTCCTTATACAAATAATATAAAGGAGAAAAAATTAAGTATATGTCCTACATTAAAAATCCCAACACAAATGTTGAGTAAGACAAGATTAGATTCATATGAAGTTCTGATTATTAGCTGAGCTGCTAAGGCTCACTGTACCTCAGGCTCCCTATTAGTAAAATGGGAGAGCTCATTTTCTACCTATTACTCAGAACCGATATTGAGATTAAGTGGGCTAACCTATAGACTAAAGTGGTTTAACAGTAGTATGCATTTTAAGTATTTTGGCACAGTAGCACACTTTTTGTTAAGTGATCTTTATCATTATTATTATTTGTTGTTGTTGTGTAAACATCGGACTTTCTGAACTACAGTGCACCCATCCATTTCAAAGAGATAATACTTCACAGTATTGCTGTGAAAAGTAAAAATATATATATAGAGAGAGAGAGAGAGAGTAAAGCACTTAGTATGGTTGGCACATATTAAGTACTCCATAAATGGTGGCTATTATCAATTTCAGAATTGAGAGGAAAAAATCCGAGGCACTGGAAAGCCTAGGGTTTCTGGTCAACATTACATCGCTATTTAGTGTCGATTCTGGAACGGGATCCTAGGTTTCCTGCTGCCCAGCCCAGTGTCCCAGTCACACCACATGGTCTCTTTTGATACCTGAATCCAAACTAAAAAACAAGGGCTGATGCTTCTTCCTCTCTGTTAGACCAGTGAAAACTTAAACCATTCTATGCGAACAGTAAAAAAGCTGTGAAAGCCAAGGAGTGGGTATGCTAAGCACCACAGACTGACATTTAAAGTATTTACTCATAAATATTTAGTTTAATAGCCAAATGCCAAGTTAGTGGTTGGTACACCACTGTGGCTTCATTCACTGTTGGAAGTCACAGGGACATTATTTCATCCAGTCTAGTTCTGCTGTGTTATTCTATTTAGTTTTTAGAAGAGCTTTAATTTCCTGGCACTTTTTATTTTCCATATAATCATTTCATTAAACTATATAACAGGAAGTGATCTGGTTTAGATGAAAGGGCAACAACAAGACCCAGAAAAATAACTTTACTAGCCAGCTGCTAACATGCTGAAAGTAAGTTTTTCTAAGCCTAGCTAATTACATTAACATTTTCCACATCAACAACCATGATGGTTTTATATTTTCATGTTGAAATATTATATGGCCCTCCATCTAAATTTATGGTTTATTCTTTTTTTAAATACTGGGATACTCAAACACGTGATGAAAATATCAAAAGATTACATTTCTTATAATCACTAAAATAGATTTAATTCCTTACTTTTCACAACTGAGCATGTTTTTCTTAATGGTATTCCTTATAAAGTAAGAAAATAACCAAAAAGCTGATTATCCATTTGTTAAACAAAAATCTCAAAGTTAAATGAGCCTGACTGTGCTCTAGTCAGATGATATGTATTTTTTAACTATCACAAATATTGGTAGGACTTGCCACTCGGGCAAAGCTATCCTTTTGAAGACGTCACTAAAAGATGAGGAAAATGGAAGTGACTAACCAGAACATGGGGTAAATGATGGAAAGAAAGGGAAAAAAATAAATAAAAATAAATTTTAAAAAATGAAAAAAAGAGCAGGGCCAGGCCTAGTGGCTCACACCTGTAATCCCAGCACTTTGGGAGCCTGAGGCACGTGAATTGCTTGAGCCCAGGAGTTCGAGACCAGCCTGGGCAACATGATAAAACCCTGTCTCTACAAAAAATACAAAAATTAGCTGAGCACAGTTGTGTGCGCCTGTATTCCCAGCTACTGGTAGGGCTGGGTGGGAGGATCACCTGACCCCAGAAGGTCTGGGCTGCAATGTCCTGTGATCCAGCCACTGCACTCCAGCCTGAGTGAGAGGGCAAGACCCTGTCAAAAGAAAAAAAGAAGAGAAGAAGGAGGAGGAGGAGGAGAGGAGAGGGGAGGGGAGGGGAGGGGAGGGGAGGGGAGGGGAGGGGAGGAGAGGAGAGGAGAGGGGAGGAGAGGAGAGGAGAGGAGAGGAGAGGAGAGGAGAGGAGAGGAGAGGAAAGGAGAGGAAAGGAGAGGAAAGGAGAGGAAAGGAAAGGAAAGGAAAGGAAAGGAAAGGAAAGGAAAGGAAAGGAAAGGAAAGGAAAGGAAAGGAAAGGGGAAAGGGGAAAGGGGAAAGGGGAAAGAGGAAAGAGGAAAAAGAAAAGGAAAAGGAAAAGGAAAGGAAAAGGATAAGGAAAAGGGAGGGGAGAGGAGGGGAGGGGGAGGGAGAGGAGAGGAGAGGAGAGAGGAGAGGAGAGGAGAGGAGAGGAGAGGAGAGGAGAGGAGAGGAGAGGAGAGGAGAGGAGAGGAGAGAAAGGAAAGAAAAGGAAAAGAAAGGAAAGGAAAGGAAAGGAAAGGAAAGGAAAGGAAAGGAAAGGAAAGGAAAGGAAAGGAAAGGAAAGGAAAGGAAAAAGGAAAGGAAAGGAAAGGGGAAAGAGGAAAGAGGAAAAAGAAAAGGAAAAGGAAAGGAAAAGGAAAAGGATAAGGGAAAGGAAAGGAAAGGGAGGGGAGGGGAGGGAGAGGAGAGGAGAGGAGAGGAGAGGAGAGAGGGGAGAAAAGAGAGGAAAGAGGGGAGAGGGGAGAGGACAGAGGAGAGAGGAAAGAGGAAAGAAAGAGAGCAGGAATAGCATTTATTATAGCTTCCAGAAAGATGATGTTTCAATGTTAACTACTCCTTTTTGTACCTAAATATCAAGACCTTGTGAAATGAAACAAAAAGAAAAGAAAAGAAGAGCAGGAACAGCATTCATTATAACTTCCAGAAAGATGATATTTCAATGTTAACTACTCCTTTTCATGCCTATATACCCTATAAAACATATCTCCTTTACAAAATTCATCAAGTAAGTAAATTTATATTTCATGTTCTATTGTTTGCTTTTGTATGTTTTGCCATATCAATTTAAAAGCACTGAAAAATGTTCATTTCATTTAAAGGCCAAAATTAAATGTATGAATTTGCATCTATAGGCAAAGGATACAACTGGCAGCTGTACCTGAACTAAGTGGAGGGGTTCGAGCGAAACTGTAGATAGATCATTTGAGAGGCTGTACAATGGAGAAAGGAAGCTGTTCAATTAAGGTGTTAGAAGCAAATCAGAAGACAAGGAAAAACACAAGAGTCATTTGTCAGTTATTACATGGGAAAGCACTGGTCAGAAGAGGCAAGACAGAGGAATAAGTTAATGAAAATCCACATGCTTCAGACTTGGACACAGGTAGTAAGGATGGTGGTAGTAGTGACTGGTATAAGAATGCGGTGTTTTGAAGGGACATTCACTGGGATGAGAAGAGGATGACAACTTCTGGGGGAACCTGAGGCTGGTGGGACCACCCACATACAAGTGGTACTTGCCTCAACTTTTCTCCAGTAGAGAACAATGAAGACATTTCACATTCTTTTCCATGTAAGACTATTAGCATGTTTTAAACAATTGTCGCTAGTGTGATTATTTAAAATTATAATTGATTAGTTTGAATCATGATGTGTTCTGTGATTGGCTATGTCATTGTTATGTACTACTGTGCCTTCAGAAGGATTAGGCATTAAAGTTTACAAGAAGGAAATGATTATTAATAACACACCTGTAGTTAATACTTTCATGTGTTTATATTCAACATTCTGTCAATAACAAAACCCTAACATTTATTCATTAGTTAAAAAAAGACTTATATTTTACTTATATTGGTGTGCGTGCTGGGCAAAGGGTGGGATGTCTTAGCTTTCTATTACTTCCAACACATAATAGGTATTCAAAGAATGTTACTTTTGAGTAGACTGAATAACAAATATAAAAAAGCACATGTGGGTTAAGACAAAGTTACTCTGTAAATGTTTTAAAAGAGAAGTGGCATTCTTTCATCTCAGTGGCGTCTTCCATTTCTAGAAAAGACAGCAGGAAGGGCAAGGGAAAGGTACCATCCCTGACATTAATGCTAAGGGTATAAACATTATAATATCTTACTTTGCCTTCCTTCTGGGGAATGGAGTACTTCAACCATACCTAGAAATAGTTGACAGACTATTCTGCTACTGACTTATTTTTTTTTTAACTAAAAATAAATCCAAGTGGAAAAAAACGGCAGATTAAAATATAGCATCACAGACTCTCTGACATCATCATGCTGTGTTTTTTACCCGAAGTTTGAATCTCCTGCCTCTCTAGCACCCCCAGAAAATGATCACTCACTTCTACCTCCTAAAGTTGCCCTGGTAATTTTCAGGAAGCTGAGATCATTCCAGCGTTCTTCTTGGGACCAATCCAAAAATCTGCCACTCTCTGAGCCTGATTTGGCTGTCTGCATGAACACAAAATGAGTCTAATCCCTCTTCTACATGACAGTCCACAGAGGCAACCACCAGTTTCATAACTGGTTTAGTTATTTTTCTTACACCCTGAGGGACCAGGAGAATTACATTTTCACATTCTCAGCCCAACTGTCTTTTCTGCAAGAACTTTCTTAAATGAATAAATAGTCTGTCATTTTAGAAGCAGCTCTTATCAAAGAAGAGTATCGCTATTCCTGCACTGTTTTTTTTTTCTTCTTCTTCTTTCTTTTTCTATAAAATAGTAAAGCTGAAGCCCTTCATATTATGGTAAGTCTGGAAGGCTATTAGTTAGAATATGAGTTTCTCTAGTTTTGTGCTGTTATTTGATATAGTGTTATGTTTAATATACTGTCCTTCAGATGTTAATATGACATGATTAATCCTTTATTGGTAAATGTGATTTAAGATATGCTTCCAAAAGAGGCAATGGTATTACACTGAACTTTTTGACCCTCATTCTTCATATTTGTGAATTCGCCTACTTGCTAAATTTGTAACCTCCAAGTCAATACTTATGGCGATTTCAGTCATTTCATACAGTGGCAAAATATGTGAGTCGCCTAACACACGCAGTCACAGCTAAGGTCAAACAAGGCAACAAGTTTATGCATTTGTGGCAAATGAGACTAATGAGTTCAGAGGTTTAATCATCCCACGACCAGGTACAGTTTTCTTCACAATAAAAGACCTCCCTGTCTGTATTCAGTTTGATAAAATACCACACAGATTAATGCTGAATGTTGTAAGGAAGGCCAGGACAAACGAGGGTAGACTGAAATAGAGAAGATAATCACTTAAATACTCTTTAGGACTGAGTCAATTTCATCTTCCTTTTATGTAGAGCCCTACAATGTAGAATCCTCCAGCTTCTCATATCTTTGCAAAGATAACTACTACAAAGGAGTTTATGCAAGAAATAAGAGGGCATATGAGGGATCTGACACATTGGGATCTTGGACCTTTAGACATGAGACAAAATGACAAAATGAGACAAAAGACATGAGACACAAGACAAAATGACAGACATCTGGTCACTTCCAGGAACAAGTATCTGTTAGTCAAAGTCTACGAGAGAGGTGGATAATATTTAGCCCTGACTAGTCCTCATATTTCACAAAAAGTAATCCACATATGGCAAGCAACTCCACCAGGGAAGAGGGCTTCCTCTTTTCCCACTTTCTGAACTAAATTAGCTCAAGCTACTTTTAAAGAAAGCAGTGCCCATTCTTGAGACTTCTTTGCTCCTTCTTTTGTTTGGCCTGCTAATTCTTTCTCCATTTGAAGGGTGAGAAAAACTTCTTTTTAGCTGTCTCTTTCACTGCCAACCTGCTTTGATAATGTTCTGGGGGCTTTACCAGAATGACATTTTAGACCACTCTAACTCAGCTTAGCCACTGAAGCTGAGCACAGCTGAAGAAAGCACTCAATTAGCAACTCCAACTTCAAAGGCTATATTATTCTCTCCTCAATACACATGTGTAACTCCCATTAGCATTAATGGGAGCTGCGGGAGCCCACGGCTCAGAGAATATACCTCCAAGCCTGTTTGCTTGATGAGCATGCAATTAAACCTTATGGCCCAAATTTTCAAGGAGGGCATAGTAAGTACACCAAGCACTCATGCAAAATCAAGTGTGCGCACTTTGAGAAAAAGTAAGCTATCACCACTATTTAAACATGAGGAAAGACCAGTCTAAATTAGGTCTATTTTAATTTCATTTATCCTCTTAGGTATAGACAATGGCCTTTCATGGTGTTTTGAGAAAAGTCACTCCTTTGTTTTAAAAAGTGAATTGTAAGTTTTTAGAAGCATTAGTTCACATTGCTTAAAAGACCAGCAAGACTCAAGGGTAAAAATGTCTAATAAGAACAAAACCATTCTAAGTGAATTTCCTACACATAAAATCTAGCATGGCATCTATACAGACTCAGTGGCTTTTCCTGTCTTCTATTTAACAGCTGTATTCTAACTTAAAATTAGGAAAAAAAAATTGATTTGACATTAAAAAGAAAAAAAAAATTTTTGAGAGGAAAATGCATGCCCCAGTAATAAATTTATCGTTATCAGGAAGTAACAATTCCCATCCCTTTCTCATATTCTAAAGAGATTTGTCCATATATTTTCAACATGAAATCAATATATATTTCAGCTTCAATGAAATATCAACATATGTCAGCTAGTCTGTGCTACAGCCACAGTCTTGAGCAACATCTTCATGGAGAAAATAATCTTGATAATTTAGGATCATTTAAAACCATCTGTTTTCTATTGTTCAGTTTCCGCAAAATCTAAAAAGAAATTTATGAATGAAAGTTTTCACAGTTTATAAAGGAGAGTTAGCTAATCACTTTTAAAGTTATACAAGTGAATCGTTGATCTACTATTGACACATAATTCACTTTATCACCAAACCTCATATCCTGACTTTCTAACCACATGAGGCTATTTTAGGTACTGGGCCATCAGTACAAATCGACTGAAGTGCAATAGGCCAATGAACTTACCAGAAAGACAAAAGCGTCCCCACTAAGCTTATGGGAATGTTGAGATGTCAGGAGACTTTTCAAATTGTAACATGGCAGATGAGCTAGAGGAAAATTCCACCTTTAAAATTTCATCTAGTACATGGTCTTCATAACTTCATTTTGCACTAAATATTTAACACCTTGCTTTACAAGTTTGATAACTACCATGTCTTCATAAAATTTCAAAGCTCATGTGTTAAAGAAGTATTTCAAAACTGAACACAGGGATCCCTTACTTCAGACTCTAGGCAGACTGAATAAAGAATGATAACCATAGATTAGGTAATAAACCGTGGTCTGTGGTTAACAGAATTTTTAATGATGACAAATGTGAGAAAAATTCACCATTTCTTATCAAAAAAATATTGTGGTTTTTCTCTCATATCTGCAACTTATTCATAAAGTTGAAAGCTACTAAAATAGATACCCTACTTTTGGAGCATATCTCACATACAAAACTACCTTTCAGATGAGAGATAAAGACTGCTGATGTTATTACAGAGGGGCTAGACAGTTTTATTCTTCTATGTTTTGGATGTGATTTACTCTGGCTAAAAATACTAATAATTTAACTATGCTATCAGTCTTGCTGAAGTGATTATGTCCTCCATGAGAGGCTAAGCTGAAATTCACCCAGACTTTCAGGTGGCACAGAACACAGTGATTTCCTCAATATAGAAGCTCAGTTGGTAGTAGTTTAATCGGGGATTACTGGTGTATAAAATGGCATTTATTCGAATACCCTCATGAGTACAACCACACTCTACTTTCTATAACTGTTATCCAAAATACTTATTTACAAATTCTTTTTTTCCCAATCTGGCTCTTCTATAAGAGATAAAAATATATTTTCATTTTATATAAACCAAAATACACTGAGAGTTCATGAACCTTAGATGGGTCAAGGGATGAAGTAAATCGATGGGTAATAAGAGTGATTACCTAAAATACTTGTAGAAAGAAGGAAGAGAAAGAAAGAAGGGAAAGAAGGCTGGGAGAATGAAGATGTCTACTCAGTGCCTCTAATAAGGGTTGGTCGATAAAGCACCCATGTTATGATCTGAGATTTGTACACTTCTCAGGAGAGAGAACTGATGTCTCATTTTGGAGAAATATTTATAACTCTTATCAAGTGGATGTGCAAACCTTGATATACAAAAGTAATTTATTCCTATTCCTGATTACTAAGCTACAATCAACATCAGATATGTCACTTAGATGTCCCAACTTTTAAAATTTACTGACATGTATTATTTCAGCAAAATATTTGAGTCCCTTCTCTGTAGCACCCCTTGTCTAAGTAATGGGATAAGCAATACTGGTTTCATTCCTACTTAAAAGAACAAACAAAACCACTTGGATTTTAAGTCTTACAGTCTTGATTTTAAAAATCCAAAAGGCTTGAATTAAGAGAGTCTAAAATCATTAAAATAATAAAACTTGAGTAGATAAACTTTCTTAAAAATAAGTATTTCTATAAGTGTATTTATATATGTGCATAAAAGGGTGAATTCAACTTCTTTTTATCTTTAGACTTTTGCAAAAGTTGCCATTAAAAAGCACATCTGATATGGCAATTTCAGCATAGAACATAATAGGAAACAACTAACTAGAGAACTAAAGATGTACCATCTTTGAGTCTTGCTAATTTTTTTTAAAAAATCACTAACTTTGAAACTGGTAAGTTGTCCCACTTAAAGCTCTTGATTTTTAATTGCCATTTCTTTTTACACCCAATTAAATTGTCAGAGTAGTGAAGAATTGCCCAACTGAGTAGAACTGTGAGGATCTTCTCACTGCTGCTTTCTGCAGTCTTAATTTGCAGATGCTTTTGCCTAAAATAAAAATTTAAAGTCACTTCCTCAACAATAAGACCTGTAAAGCTTCCACCAACTGCCGTTTAAGAAAGACGCTAAAAGAAAATTTGCTGCACGAGCTTGGGGCCATAGAAAAAGGAATATTTTCCCATATTAGTAAGATATTTGGGTTCTGAATAAGAGATTACCATATCCCTTAATCTGATACACATTAAATGAAGACCACATAGGTAAAGCGCTAGGTACCTTTCCATTAGCTCAGCAAGTCTATCAACTGATAATATTCAGAAAGAACAAACAAAACTCAGGCTGGACTTTTCATTTTTATGAAAACATATTGTGTATAAAGCCATGAATGGTGATCAAAGATTCCTGTGAATAATTTTCTTAATAAAAGAAGACTAATTACTTGTTAGATTCTCAGACCAACGGTACGGTATCTTGATAATCTCCATCTACCAGAGGTTTCAAAGAGAAAGTCATGGAGTCATAAAAAACTAAGACAACTCAGTTCCAACATAACTGAAATGACTTGCCCTCACCTTTTAACTTCCTGTGGTTGCCTCAAACATTTAAGAAATATCTTTCTTAACTTACTTATTTTTTTTTTAGAGAGAGTATTGCTCTGTTGCCCAGGCTGGAGTACGGTGGTGCGATCTTGACTCACTGTAACTTCCACCTCCCGGGTCCAAGCGATTTTCCTGCCTCAGTCACCTAGGAGCTGAGACTACAAGTGCATGCCACCACACCCAGCTATTTTTTTTTTTTTTTTTTTTTAACTGGAGACAGGATTTCACCATGTTGGTCAGGTTAGTCTTGAAATCGTGACCTCAAGTGATCTGCCAGCCTCAGCCTCCCAAAATGCTGGGATTACAGGAGTCAGCCACTGCGCCCGGCCATAAATTTATTTTTTAATTGAGAGATAGAAGTGTATGTATTTACCACATACAAAATGATGGTACTATATTTACATTGTGAAATAGTTAAATCTTGCTCAGTAACATATGCATTATCTTACACAGCTACCACTTTTGTGTTTGAGAATACTTTGTATCCATTCTCTTAGCATCTTTCAAGAATACAAAATATTATGAACGATAGTCACCATGTTCTACAATAGTTCTCTTAAACTTACTCCTCCTAACTGAAATGTTCTATCCTTTGACCACTATCTCCCCGATCCCCACCCCTCAACCTGCTCGGCCTCTGGTAACCATCATTCTACTCTCTATTTCTGAGATCAATTTTTTTTTTTAGATTCCACAAATCGGTGAGATCCCATAGCATTTGTCTTTCTGTGAATGGCTTATTTCAATTACCATAATATTTTAAAATATAATAAAGAGGTATAACAATCAAACGCATTAAAAAAAAGAAGTACCCTCTTAACTAGCCTTTCAATAATAACTATGTTTCTTTAAAGTCTTTTAATTGCATTTTATTTTTCACAACCATTCAGCTCTTACATCCCACTCCACCCCATCTTTTTGTGCTCTCAGAGCTCTCTTTCTACCCAGGTTACAAAGAAACTCAAGGACAATGACTAAATAAATGTCCATTACACATCCAACTCAGTGGTCCCTCTTGCTGGAGTTACGATATCTTTTACACATCTTCATCCTTTTCCTAGAGACCCCCAACACACACAAAAATCAATCCTTACACCTTTCTATGTCACATTACACTCGATTGTATCCTTTGCAAGATAGCATTAAAGGGCGATATATGAAGTAGTAAATACAGAATAAACTTTAGAGTCAGAAAATCTGGTAATCACCAAATTTGCCAGCATGTTTGGTCAAGCCACCTCTGAACCTCAGCCGCTGCTAACTCGTAGCTTCTCCAGACAATGCACACAGACTCCCGTTAGTAGTTACTAAAGTACTTAGCAGACCTCTCTTCTAAGGCTAACAATCTATCTGACCATCAGAAGGAACACCTATATATTAAAATTCACACATTCCAAAACTGCACTGAATGCTTGGTTATTACTAATTCTCTAGGATTTTTTTCCTGTTTGATCTTCGCTTTTCTAATCGCCAGTAAAACTTAAATAAGCAAACAGAGGTTCTGTATCATTTGCTCATTGAGAAAAGAAATCTGAAGATCTTTTAATATTTATTTTACAGACAAACGCTTTAAAGAAGAAGCTTCAACCATTCCTGCCTTCTACCTGTCTCTTCTCCTTTAATACACAAGATAGCATGTCGCTCACGGAGAATCAGCTCAGAAATCCATTTGTTGAATTTTAGTAAATAATGTCACTAAACTTTAGAACTAGTTTACATAAAAATAAAAATTAAGAATTTACAGTGTCTTGATGAAAAGATTATTTTGCATCAGTGATTGTGGTGGTGGTACTGTTCAAATGCAATGAGAGGAGATAGAAACCTTGACCTTTCAGAATGGAGAAATTTTAACCAGGTACAGTCCAGTTAACGGCAGGGGCCGGAGGTGGCGGGGAATCCTGTGTTGTGTGAAAAACCATCCTGTTACAGGAGAGAGCAGTTGATGTGTACTGCCTGTGTAGCATTGTATGTTAAACAGAAAAGGAAGAGAAGAGTACCAAGATGTTCTCCACAAATTTAGAAACAGAACTATAAACAATGGGCAAGGTCCTTTGAAGTCGATACTGAACCATGGAGGGTGATAGAGGAAAGACGTTCACCCCTCTACGTGATACTCACGTTCGAGTGTTGATGTACCACAAGTAATTTTTCTAATCCTATGTAAAGTATAATGCGGTTCCTAGGTCCCTTGGCCCCATCCCAGCAGCAGACCTAGATATTATAAAGTCTAAAGCCTATGAAACTTTAAAGGATTACTTTATGAAAACAAATGCAAAAATAGCATTTTTATAAATTTTAGAAAAATTTATAATCAACTGGACAGGTAAGTCTTCCTGGACCTTTGGAAGGCATCGTATAAGGGAGGGCCCTAATTCCAAAGATTCCTCAATTGCAGGGTAAGCAAGTCTCTACTTCAGTTCCACACCAATTACTTCCCCTCCACCATTCTGACAGAGATTTGCTGGCACCTGAGTATGGCAAGAGTTCGGTGGGGGTCTCTGAACAAGAATTCATCTCCCTGGAGGACACAGGAAGCGTGGTCCCTGAGCTTAATCAATGCTGTTAGCATGTAGTTAACCAGGCTTGTGTAAAACACATCCCATCAACATTTCACCACTATGCTGTAAAGTAATTTTAATTTTAAAAATATTTGTTTGTTTTCAAATAATCACAATCATATTTTAAACATGTTGATAGGGAATTAAGAAAAGGTCGGTTCAAACCCCAGTCCCACTGGGCAGCACTGAGTGTCCTCCTTGGCTCTTTGTAGTAGGTTTATAGCAAATCCTTGAGAATAATCATTTAAGTCAGAGTGAATTCCTCCTCCCAGATGATGATTTATCTGTTTGTAAGCTGAGATAAGGGAATTCCATTTAGTATTGAGCCAGTGAGTGTTAACTTTATTAATGCATCTTTACAACTAAGATTAATGGGACCCATAGTAAGTCAGCTGTAGCACTTGATGTCAGTTTATAACGAGCTTGGCAATACCTGGAAATTCAGATCTATCATCATAAGTTATAATGACATGCATAAAAACCTGAGTGTAAATAAAAGGCTCTTTAGGATACAGGGCTCTAATCCAAGTTGTCAAAGCCTTAAAAAGTAACTTATCTAACAGTGTTCCTGTACTGGAGTACAGTGTATGCTAATGGCTTTTCCTCGAGGGTTAAAATGCCTAAACTACCATTTTTTAATAAATAAATATTTTATTATAAAAATCAATTTTGCTTAATGAAGTCCTCTGAGGGAGAAGATGTTTTAAGATATTTTACTAGTACACTTTAAAATCATTATGTATTTAGGTATGCTCTGTCATCTCCACCTACAGCAAAAAAGAATCATAAAAAATGGTAAGTGCAGCAATAAAAACTCCTTTTACTATTAGTTGGGAGAGAAACAAATGGGAATATTACTTTGAAGGTAATTACTTAAGTTTTTTTATTGCACCATATTTTCTCAAAACCCAACCAAAGTATATCCCGAATCTTCCTACAAATGAAACACAATTTTTCTCTCAGAACATTTTTACTCATCAGGAAAAAAAGGTGAGTTTAATTTTTCTATCAGTTGAGGCTTCATATGTCAAACACATCTTGCATTTCAACAAACTTTACTGTCATATTGATTCAAGGAGATATTAGCTCTTACTGCAAGTACTAGCTTGAAAAGGTGTAAGCTGCATTACTGTGAGAGCACTTTTCTTCTAAAAATAGACTTTATTATCTCCAGCCACAGTATATATGTATCGCTGCCTTGTCATTTTAACCAAATGTATGGCTTCCCATCAAACAGAGATTGCAGCTTCCTTGAAGGCAAGTGGGGGTAGTGTCTTTCCATCTTTTTATTCCTAATACTTAGCACACTTCCTGGAATACAGAGGAACAGAGATGATCATATGAATACATTCATGAATTAACACAAATTTCTTCTCATATATTGTATGCCTCTCCGAGACATGGAAGCAACATCTCCTGACATTTCTAATTTTAAAAAATAAACCTTAAATCCAGCAGTCTGCAAGAAAATAATATTTAGAAACTTTTTCCTTAAACTCGTCATTCATTCATTCCATCAACAAATTTTGGCTGGTAGCAGTGGCTTATGCCTGTAATCCCACAACTTTAGGAAGCTGAGGTGGGAGGATTGCTTAAGCCAAGAGTTCAAGACCAGCCTGGGCAATATAGCAAGACCCAAAATAAAAAAAAAAATTAGCTGGGCAAGGTGACTCATACTATAGTCCCAGCAACTCAGGAGAGTGAGGTGGGAAGATCCCTTGAACGCAGGAGTGAGAGGTTACAGTGAGCTATGATCTCACCACTACATTTCAGCCTGGATGACAAAATGGTACCTTGTCTCTAAAAAACAAAACAAAAAACACAAATGTTTACAGAAAATGTCAGGCACTGTGCTTACTTCCATGTGTACAGTCTGGAGCAAAACAAAGCCATGCCCTTATGGAACTTCTAGTCTAAGCATGCAACTAACTCTGTTTTTTAGGATAAAAGGAAAATTTCATCTAATTTTCTCTTAAGTATACTCCCCTATCACTTATGACAGAATGACGTTCAAATTTCAAATATTTCATGGATCCTATAATGGCCAAATGGTGGCATCTGGACCACATGATTATTTAGTGGACAAGGTAGCCTGACTTAAGGATTTAAAAAATTTGTATATTCCCAGCCTTAGAAAGATAATTCTGCCTGTGCCAAAAAATTCTGCTTCACAAATGGGGCAGTGCCCTTTAATCAAATAATTTGAAATTAACTCTTAATAATAATCGTACTGATCATAGTAATACTAGTGAGGATAATGATAATCACAACAACTCACATTTCCTGAGTGCTTAGAACTTTGGCTTTACGTGGATTATCTCCTGTAATCATCCTCTTAAGTTTAGGCAATAGGTGTTCTTATCTCCACTTGACAGACAGAGAGTGAAGCTTAGAGAGGTTAGAACATGTGCACACTGCCACAGAACAAATAGGGGAGTTAAGATTTGAACTCCGGTCTGTCTGTTTGCTGAACCTACACCCATAACTACACCTTCTGTCACTTCCTATACCAAGGTTAGTAACAGAAATAATTGAAAAAACAAAAGAAACAAACAAAAAAAAACAAGCAAGAAAACATTTTCTATTACCTCTTTCAATGTTTCAAGGATATTTGAAATTCTTCTGCTTCTTCTAAAATATATATCTAATGCTACATTTTCACAGAAATCATAAAACAGTTATAGATTTTTATATACTCTGTGACCTAGATGGCATAGAACAGTATGACAGTATCACTGTAGTTTGAGCTAGGCAGTTGAAGCAGCTGACTACCTGGACCTACCTAATGTATAAGCGTTATGAAGAATATGGAAATGTGTGTTAACATAACAATAAGCACAAATGTAAGGGGGAAAAAAGGATCTAAAATTCTTGGGATTGTATACTAGCATAGCACTAATAAATGATCTTCAGTCATTCAAAATAAATTGGTAATACTGTATGTTTTCAGATTGTTGTATCATCTTATTTCCATGTGAAAAGCTGTTTTTCAGTCCTTTGGATTAAGGACTATTTGAGAAGACACAAAAACTTATTTTCCAGTGTTCTTCACCCTCCCTTCCCTTCACCATAGCCATGTATACATATAACAAACACTTACCGAATTACTATGTGCCTAGCACTATTCTAGATGCTGGGGATTCGGTAGTGATGTGAGAGCCAAACCAGCTAGCTCAGCTTCAAAGAGACAATAAAGGGAGAAGGAAAGAAATTAACATTCTTTGACAACTTTATTGTTAGTTACTCTGCCAGATGATTTAATATACGTCATTAACTTCCCCACAAACAGCCCTAAAAGATAGCCAGGATCACCCCCAATCCTACAGATAGGAATTTAACATTCAGACTTCAGTAATGTGTCTAAACCCATACAGTTAGGAAGCACTGGAAAGTTTATACAAATTCATGTTTATGTAGCTATAAAGAGCATCTCTCTTCATTCCCTGTTTCACTGTCTCTGTAGTTCTCTTTCCCTTTGCCTCGACTTCTTGGCGCTCAATCACACTCTTCATCTTACAGTGGCCACTGAAATAATTATTATTTACTTTGTTCATTATATGTAAAGTAAGACTCATTCCTACCCAAATGGTCTCTTAATGCATTGTGCCTACAACCATATCTATAGATCCCTCTAAATATGTACCTCTTCATGCCACAAATATCTCTTGGGTGCCTCATAAATGCCAGGAACATTTTTAGGCCATGGAAAATTGTAATGGAGCTTATACACAAAGGAAGAGGTATACAGGATAAAAGTCTCAAGAAATAAAGAGTATAATTTCACATAGTAAAAAGTGCTATGAAGCAAATTAAACAGGTCATACATAAACACACTATATACATACTACATGTACAAAACATACATATATGCAAATATACCTCCCCAACCAGTTTTTGTATAAATATTGATAGTTGATAACTAGCTTTATTAAAAGCCATCGTGATTTTATAAGCACACACTTTTCTACCGTACTTAATTTTGTAGCTGACTGGTAAATGATAGAACTGTAGTTACCCACATAATTAAACAAATACATAAACAAACAGAAAGAACTATGTATGCCAATACTTAGAAAGGCAGAAAATATCAAAAAACTTTTCATATTGATTTTCTGGTCTCACTTATGATTTACAGCTTCATTTTTTAAATAGCTCTTTTGGTATTTATGCTCTAAGAAATACAGGATATCTTCTGGGAAAATACAAACTATGATCAAATTTTAAACCTGAACACAGATATCATCAGACATGTGAGAAAAATCTCAAAAGCGCTACACTTACGACCAAAAATCTATTAATTAAAAAAAATCTACTGTTAAAGGGTGGAAATAACATTTATTTAAAGAATGGATAAAGTTTAATAATCAAAGGTAAAGTTCTAAGAAACAAAAAAGAAAGGCATGGAAAGTTTTTACATATAAATTAAAACACAGCTCATTTTGGAAGATGACAGATAAGAGAGTCTTGAAATGCTCTATTCCCCGGTTGCCTAGTAGTTAAAAAAAAAAAAATCTTGCTATCTTTAATAAAATATATTAAGAATATGGGATGTGTGTCATCATAGTTGTGTTTAATGTGGCATTAATTCACAAGTCATTGTTTTTTTTAATAAGATATAATAAGTTACTTGCTCTTCTAAGGAGATATGTAATTAGGGCTTTGATAATTAAACCCTAGATGAGGCATTTGGTATATCTGTGCCCTAAATACCAATAAATTATGCATGCACAACTTTTAAAACAACATCTTAATTAGTAGCTTAAAATAAAACTAATTTGGAAAACCAGGATACTGAATTTTTAAAAATTGTTCAAATTTTATCAATGAAAGCCAACCAACTACCTCGTTTTAAAGTATAAACATCAATTATGAATGACTGTGATTGTTTGATAGATTAAGTGAAGTATTTTAGTAAACTCCTTTGTAATTTTCAGCTCACATAAAGATGGTCTAGGTTAAATTAATCACACGTTTTCTCACTTATTAGCTTTATCTCCTTAGCCAATGAGTCATGTTCCAACCTCATTTTCTTTTACTACTACTATTTTACTTCTACTCAATTCTGACCTACCATTGTTCATACCCACCTGTAATTGCTAATTTTACGTGTCACTTGATTAGGCAAAATATCTGGGGTGCCCAAATATTTGGTCAAATGTTATTTTGAGGGTACTGTCAGGGTGTTTTTGGATGAGACTAACATTTAATTTAGTCACCAAGCAAAGCAGATTGTCCTCCCTAATGTGGACAACCCCTATCCAATCAGGTAAAAGACTAAGGAGAACAATAAGCTTGAGCCTCACCTGAGGAAGGAAGAACTCCTCCTACCTTCAAACTGGGACCTCCATTTTTTTCCTGCCTTTGGACTCAATGTGAAACATCAGCTCTTCCTAGGTCTTCAGCTTGCCAGCCTTTGGACTAGAACTGACATCAGCTCTCCTGGGCCTCCAGCTGACAGCCCTGGCAAATCTTGAAACTTCTCAGCCTCATTACTAATGTCAGCCAATTTGTTAAAATAAGGCTCTTCCTATATATGTACATATTCTGTTGGTTCCCTTTCTCCAGAGAACCCTAATACACTGCACACACCTACCATCAATACTCAGGGATTTCCTCCCTAAGCCACTTTGCTCATGAAGCTTCTAGTTTCTACTTCTCTCTCAAGTTAGCTCTATCTCATAGACTCCTAAATATTCTTCATGCCTCAACCCAGTAGTGTCCTCACTCTCACCGTGCATCATCCATGTGGTATTCTGCACACTTTGCACCCGTGGCACTTCGGCACCTTTTATTTCAAATCATACTTGTCTGTCAACTTGTCAGCTGGAAGAACATTGTCCTTCCAAGACAATATCTTGTATATAAAGTAAGGATCTCAAGGGCTGAAACCCACTGTCACACGTAATGCAGCAGGGAAAATTTCAGACTTGGCAAAACTCAATGAAAATCTTAGTTGTACGACCAAGAACAAATCATTTCAAACTCTCTGGACCTTGGTTTCTTACATCCAAAATAAGTAGTAAACACCAAATTCCCTTCTAGCTCGATATTTCTATGGTTCGGTTAACAAGTTAAGCAGCAGTAAACACTCACATGAGTTGATGTTCATTTCAAAATTATTAAAAATAATATTGTAATGGGAAGTCAAAAGAAGAAAATTGTTCTTACTTAAATGCAGTGATTTACAAGTGTGCTCATTTTTTCTGAGCCCTTTTTAGACATGCGCTCAGTGTGGCAAAACAAGTAATGGTTCCAAGGAAGGAGCATGCATCACCAACATAACAGTCCTCAAAAGATAGATCAGAAGGAAAATGAATAGCCTCTCCTCACAGGTACACTTTCTCCCCCAAATTTTCAATTTTAATGTCTCCCCTTACTAGGGTCTCTCATAGACTATCCATATGGGCTTCTGCCTTTGTGACCACTGATACTCAAAGAATCACTGTTTTAAATTCTAAAGATTACACCAATGAAAGTCAGGAGTGTCTGTTCACTTAAAGTGGCTCTGCCCACCACCACCTTTTTCCAGCATGGAAATGCGGTACACAGGAAGGCTTTATCGTGTTGGTATCAATGTATTCCAAGTACTCAACTATTTTGTAAGCCTTTTCAAGTAATCTTCAGTCAGTACCATAATTGTCAGCACGTTTGTTCTGTGGTGGCCACCCTTCCTTTTGTTTCAGTCTTTCATAAAAATCCTTTTGTGTGACACTCAAGCAGCTGTGCTTTGTTCTTTAATGTTCCTAGCCTGGATCTCCAGCCGAGACCACTTTATAACATAAACGGCAAAGTACCATTTTCACAGCGGGGACAACTGTGTTCATCTTCAAAAAGAGGCATTAATAAAATGAGACTGTAATGAACATGCTAATTCTGATCACAGGGTACTGCACAATGGCAGAGATAGTTGACTGCCTTCTCCCTGAAAGATTGTAAAAGTTGTATGTTTTTTTTTTTTTTTTAACAACTGCTATAATGGCTTAGGTTTTTTGAAACAGACATATTATGCAAACATTTCTCTCTATTTCCCATTGCAGCGCCTTCTCTGTCTCATCCAACTGCTCACTGTGTGTTTTACTATCTCAGTAACAGTCACCTTCAGGGAGCAAATTTCTTCCATCTTGCAAGAACTGACTTGCTGAAATAGGCATGTCAGTGAATCATGGAAAGCTGGAGAGGGGTGATCTGAGTGATCTGATCGCTAATCTGAGGCCTTCCCAATGCATATGAGGCAAAAAAAGAAAAAAAGAAAGAAAAACAGAACAAGGAAGTTAACAGATTTGCTTAAGATGCCACAGTTATTTTGTGACAGAGCTAAAGCTGGAATTCAATTTCCCAAGTCCTAGACTTGGGTACTTCACATGTTATCTTTTGTCCTCATGGTGATAATTCACAAATGATATATTTATATGTAAGAGTAGATACTCACACATAAGTATCACTTGATGAAATATATTTGCTAAACTAGGTAACTAAAATGCCTCATATCTGGTAAACTAGCATTTTTAGACAATAATTGTACTGTAGATATGTTCTATGAACAAAGCTTGTTCCCTATGAATAGATAAGAGAAGCAGTGTTATATACCATACCCTGTTCTGTTGTGCTAGTGGTGGTGGTGGTGGTTTGGGGCAGTGCTATTTGAGTCTAAAAATAATCTACTAAGATTTTTTAAATGACCCATTACATGCTGTTTGAGATAAGAGCAAAATGTGTATTTTCTGATCACTTTCCTAAAAAAAAAAAAAACACCTCTAAGTTCAAGAAACATGATGACATTTAGCCAGATGCTTAGATTCGAAGTTGATTAAATGATTCTAGAACTTTGTCTTAGAGAAGAGAAGTTATGTAAGCAAGAAGAAATAATTATTGATGTCTTTCCTCTTGCCCAAAAGAAACAGGTACTCCTGGACTCTTACTAGAAAGAAAAGTCTATGGATGGTGATATCTCATTTTCCCTGGCTAGTGATTGATAACATCTACCAGAGAGAATATTTTCATCCTCAGTTATCACTGCATAAATTTGTATTACATGGTTTCCTGCTGATATCTTTAGTCAGGAAGAAATTGTGACCAGCAAACTAAAGAAACAGACAGAACCAATTCCATTTGGATGATAATCCCTGTTCTTACAAACACTCTCTGTGGTCATATGCTTGCTCTTCACTGAAAGCCTGTTAATTCACTGTCCTTAGCAGCATTCCACAATTAGTTAAGGCACAGCCCTTAACTGCCTCAGTACATCCTAAGGCCTTCACTTAAAGTTCTGCTTGGGATGGGAAAACACAAGTATAACAGATATACTCAGCCTCCTAAAGTGTTATATCATTAGGGAGTCAGTATTTTATTGTGTTTCCATAGCCAAGACAACTTAAAATCAAAATGACTTGGAAGACATAAGCCCCACATTCACCTCCCCCTTCTCCCATTGCTTCTTCCATGAACCACATTCTACGGTATAGTTAGTTGTCCAAATATCTTATTTCGGGGCACGTTCAGCCTGAGCTTGCAGTTATCTTTACCTAGTGAAACATAGTTTTTAAGAGTAAGGGTAATTTGAAACAAGCTACAAAGGGAAACTTGTTCTTGAAATGCTCCCTTCAAGGCACCTGGGTGGTCAGGGTATTAGTTCGATGTCTTCTTGATTAACCATACGGGTCAGATGTTTGACTCTCCAATTAATTAGTTTCTCTAGTAGCTTGTGTGACATAAATGAGTGATCGTCATCCAGTTCACTTAGACAAAACCCATCATGAGAATTGGCACATTTTTGGCATTTGTCAGTAAAGCAGGGAAAAAGTAAATGATCCATGTGGACGAAATGGGAATCTAATGAGGGCCACTGGATGGAAAGTGCAAAGTGGTCTCCATCTACTGCAGAACAGAGTGCCTGAGTGTCCGCCAACATGATTTGCAAGAGAAAGTGAGCCTAAAATGTCACAAAGCTCCTCAACTGCGGTATAAACCTCTTCACACACATTTATTTAGGTGTTCATGATGTTCAAAGTCTATGAAAGTCAGATTACACTGGAATATTATTAAAGACTACTATTAATAGAAATAACAATATTTAGAAGTTTTAAGCAAACAGTGACTCTAAGAAACAAAAATAATTTCCATCCATATTTATCTCGTCCTAAAAGGATATATTTTTGTATTCTATTTTAAGATTATGTTTAGACTACTTTTCTGTCATACAAAATACTTTTGAGTTTTTCTCATGAAAGTTCTAAAACTGCTAAATGTAGTCTTTAAAAAAAATAGAAAGGGTTAACTACTCAAATCATAAATTTTCATACAAATGTACTTACACATGACAGATGTTCACATAGAAAGTTGAGACCATTTTAAACATTTTTTATGCATTTGTTTTATATGGGGACTAGCTGTATAAAAGCAGAGGAGATGATGAAACTCCAGCCAGCTGAGAGGCAGGAAAACATTAATCCATGTGAATTTCTAAGTAAAGTGATATTTTCCTCCAACTTTTGTTAATGTCTTCATCGGATGCATAAAGATAAGTCAAGCACGTGACTGCCACTAATTCCTTTTAAGGAGTTCAAGGGATTTAGAAAGTGAAAAAACTCAAAAACGTTTAAGAAAAGTTTTATCTTATCGTACCTTTTTAATATACCTTCTATACGATGGCACTGATTCTAAACCAGGTAAATAAACGGAGATTAAAATTTTTAAAGCAGATGAACAAATGAGCTAGATTTTGCTTCAAATACGAACACCTGAAAAATGACCACAATTTTCAGACAAGCTGATGTGAACTATATATGTATATTCAGCAATATGTATACGTTCCATAGTGCATATTATAGCACATATAAACATAGTCTCTAAGATTCGTGCCAGTTCTAAAGTCTAATTTCTAACTCCTATTTTTTTTTCCCTAATGTCTCATTCTCGCCTATTAGACCATTCGTTCCCTTGCCTTTTTAAATATTGTAAACATGTTATTTTTAAAACCCATTCATACAGTTCAATTACCTGTAGGTCACAGACTGTGATTTCCACCCTCGACATTTGGGCTTACTGTTGCTCGCTGGTGGTAGCTGACTTGACTGCTTCAGAACTGGTGCTTATTAACCCATCTGGGTATGAACGACCTTCTCTAGGGTTGTGTATCTGGATTATCTGAATGTCTCTGTGGGGTGAGTGCTATCATGGGTGTCTGTTGTACACTCTATGGGATTCACTGTTTCTGACCAGCTTTTGTGTGAGAATTGCACAGTAGGAATACTAGAAATCTCACTTGTAGGCAGAAAACTGATCTTAGTCTCTGTTACTCCCAACTTATTTTATATAAGTATGTATCTTGCTGGAGTGTTAAAACTCCAGCACTAAAGCATATGGTCCATTATGTTATTATCTTGGGTTATTATATTACAATTATCTTTTGTCTAGGAAATCCCTCCTTGTTTTTAGCAACTGGAAATTTCTATTTCTTGTTTGCAAGCCTAATTATGCTTTTAATTTTATTTTCAGATACTTTCTCAACATTTCTAGGCGGTGGTCAGGGAATGGGAAACTTCCTGCACCAACTTAGCTTGTCATAACAGCCAGAAATGTAGCTCAAATCTGACTTGTCTGTTTTAAAGTAGCATCTGTTACCTGCATTTAAAAGATATATACATCCAATTGTCAATATTTTTCCTGTAACTTAATAAGGTGTTTATATTATTTCAAACATATTTTGTATATGTAAATAATCTCATTTGCTCAGCCTCTTGAATTGCTTCTTTGTGTGTGTATGTGGGGTGTGTGTGTGTGTGTGTTTAGTTTCAAAACCACCAGGTAAATTTGTCCTACATTACTAATTACTGCTGGCCTCCAAATAAATAAGTTCTTGACAATATCAGTAGGGTTTACCTCCTTGGAAGAAACCAAGATGTTTATAAAATCAAACTCTTTTATTTTATAAAAGATATAATGTAAATCCATCCCTCCATGGGGAAAAAAAAAAAAGAAACAGAAGAGAAATGTAGTTAATCTATGTAAGTTCCTCTATGATTCTGATCCTTTCCTTTCCAATTTCCTTCATCTGAGGAAGGTCTATTCTCCTCAATTTTAGAATAGAGCAAAATACAACAAAACAAAACAAAACAAATGAGTTGTGTGCAGGAAAGAAAGAGATAAAGGCACAGAATAGTTAATCTGGAAACGTCAACTGTGAGGTGCCTAATCGGGAATGTTCGTATCTCTACACAGAAGCCTGAATTAGAGACATACAACACAGTCTTCATCACTAGCTTTATTTTCCAGCACTCCCATTGTAAAGGAAGTCTACAAACTGAACACACTGTACTGGAGATTTGGCAACTCACCCTGTGCTTTGTCAAATTGTGTAAGCAACATTGTCGGAGACAAAGAAAGGGATTTGTCAGCCCAGTTATTTAGATCAATATATGTTGGTTTAAGAAAGATAACAGACAAATAAAAAACGTATTTTTTTTTTTCACATAAAACAGGTGTATTTCTTATACTTGGTTCTGACCAATTGCTTAAGGAAAGTTCATCTTTAGGCTGAGGTTGTTTCTTTACTTTGCAAATATCAATGTCAGCTATGGTAGTTGTAAAAACGTAGCTGCTGAATGCGGTATGAAAAATCCATGCACGAGAAATGCCAACATACAAAAGAGTACCATATCCTGTTTCCTTTCTAGATGCTCTGCCAAAAATCAAAATGGTATTTGGCATTTGAAATCAATGCCTTTTTCAGCTTTTTTACCCCTGATTCTCCCCCTGAACTCTAGTTCTATTAAAACCCGTAACTAGAGAAGGTATTCACTGTCTAATGAAAGTTCAACTCTTACAAACATTTTATTGAACTGCATTTCCCATTTAAGCATCATCACAATGCTAGTCTTTTTAATGATGCTACAAAAAAGATACAGAATTGTAACAATGACACAAAAAACAACCTTCACTCAGGCACTTACCCCGTAAAACTGTGAGTCTGGTGGATACACTTATTTCTCCCACATTATTTGAGGCCACACATTCATAAATGGCCTCATCCCTCGGAGTCCGTAAGGGTTGTATTCTGAGAACTGATCCAGACCCATCGTCAAACTCTATTACCTATTAGAGGAAACAATAGCTGTCACAGGTGTTGTTACAGTTGTCTACCTCTCAGCTAAAGCTCTCAATGCAGTGGTGGATCTGCCATCAGGCTCATAATAAACTAGACATCATTCTGAAACTGAATTTTGATATAGTGGTGAAAAAATATTTGGTTTAACTTAAGTGAATCTTCTACTGAACAAGGAGAAAGATATGCAACTACATATACAAAATATGGAGATTTCTAGCCCCTACTAAAAACTACCAGGGTTTACTCATTAAAATATTTCAGTATGTGCATCTAGGGCAATTTTATTCTATTAATTTTGCAAGGGGCTTGCAGCTATGATCGATAAACTTCTCAAATTATTCTTTCTCTGACAGCACATACACAAATGTGGATTCATTCAATAATGAGACTGTAAGGTGAAGAATCAATGCACACCACCACAGATAGCTCTGCTGGTTTAAACTGTCTCATCCTGAACAGTATAGATGGGCAAACCATAAAGAAAAACTGCATAAATCTAGTACTTAGGCAGCCAACGAGACAGCTTTCACAACCCAAAAGCCTGAAGGCGTGCATTAATATTGCCATAAATCATTTCAGTATTTGTTCTAGCTTAGCATTTTCTGCATTTTTAGAGCATTCTTGCTATAAAATGGAGGCTTGCTTCACCAGACAGAAAATTAATGTCCTAAACACTAAGCCTGAATTCACCATCATTAGGAACTCTTCTGTGAAACAGTTTAGTGACACTGATAATCCTAGGTACTTGTTAGCTAATTCAAGTACCTCTTTAAAAAAAAAAAAAAGAAAGATGATACTAACAAATATGTATAAAATACTATGGCGTCTCTGTCTTTTCTGTAACTATGCTGCATTCCTTCAGCTGTTCACTGAGAAGCTGTGCCTTTTTTTTCTTGTATTTCACTGTGAATATTCCCATGTGCCTAAATTATGAATAAACTCAGATTGCCTTATAAATAAATTTATGGGATGCTTAATTCCAGATATTGTGTGTGCATGTGTATATTAACATACAGAAAAAGGACATCAACAGTTTCAAAATATGTCCACTTCAATCTTTGTGCATTCCATTTTTGTTCAAAATTCACATAAATATCCAAAATGGCCCATTTCTCAATGCACTACAGTTTATATTCAACTCTATAAAGCATACATTTTAAAATAAATCTACCATGCATCTTAGGAAAGAAAAGTTTCATAGTTTCATATTGGAAGCTTTGTTAAGCATTCCATAATTTTAAAAAAGTTATGATCATTTTATGATTTAGTGTAGGAAAAGGTTAAAGCAACTACAAAACCAATTTAAATGTTGACTAATTTATTAATAAATGTCACTGTATGTTTACATTTGTGAACTATTTCCTAGATTTAGACCTATCCTCTTACAACATACAATATACCACACATTACAAGCCAGTGATGTAATTTCCAGTTTGAAAATATCCAGTATTGATTGCATGCCTGTCATGGACCAGACACCATACTTAGCACTGGAGATAGAAGAGGGAGCAAAAACAGTCACCATGTACTGCTCTCATGGGCCATATAGACTAGTGAAACCATATATATATACACACAAATTATATTATAATATAATATATATAACATATTAGTGTTAAATACATTAAAGATTTTCAACCCAGGACTTGATACAGTTTGATGAAGCTGCTTTGTGTAAAAATAATTTATTTACTCCCAAGGTGTTTATATATGGGGAATTATGTACTGAGCAGAGACCATACTTTGAAATATTTAGTATTATAATTTAATTTTTGTTACATGATTTTGTCAGGAGTCATTGTCATTAGTAAGCGTGATGTCAAACTTCTCTTTGACAAAAAATTAACTTCATTTAAAATTCTTTAAATGTGCAGCAAAGATGAATACATACATCATTTTCTACATGACATAGGAAACATTTTCCAAATATTACTGAAGATACTATTTTTTAATAGTATTTAAATAAATACTATTTAAGTATTTAAATAAATTATATTTCAATAATAATCAAGTATTTGATTTTCAGACATAATTTTAAACTTCTCACTTGTAAACTACAATCCAATTTCCATGGTGAAACGTAATTAATTAGGTTCTCTATACATTGGAACCCCTGATCAGCCTGTGAGTTCCTATGAAAATAAGTAAAATAAAATTGTTCTGAATTTTGTAGTTGTTATATTTCTTTTAACTAGAAATTGCCTTTAATCTGCCAAACTGTAAATTAGGTCATGAAGGAGATTAGAAACTCAGATAAAAGGGAGGTGAGTTTCACAATTTCAGGCAGTTTAGGGGTACTAGTAGCCCCTAAAATTAAAGCTACCCTTCTCATGTCTTAAATTATGGGCATGCTATTGTGTGCCTCTCTGGGTAGCTTTCTGTACGTCTTCTTGCCTATATTTCTCCTCCAGAATGAGCAAATTTCTAAACTATAAGCCTTCTCACAACACTCAAAAAAGAATCTCTGATTTATGTTTCACCATCTTCGGTGCACTGAGCTCTCTTGAATAAAGAAAATCAACTTCTTCAATAGGCTTCTCTGTAGTATCAACCTGTTTGGGTATGTTTCTTACAGAATAGTACTTTAAAACACTAGAACAAATTTCTCATTCTAGTTCACACTACTCGTAAAACATAGGTGCGAGGGGCAGTGGACCACTTCATTTGCTGCTCAGCATCCATTCCCATTCTTCTTGGGAACAAGGATTTAAATTTCCTTTGGGAAAACACTACTCTTTCATTCTAAGCCTGGAATTGGATGGGACAGTTCTCATTCCCAGGACAGAGGCAGATTCTGATTGGCTTAAATTAAGTAGGCTACACTGTCCGCCTATCCACACAAATTTTCTCTGGGATGAACAAGTAATGTAATAGAAGCCAATGGGATGAGAGGTTTCTGGAAGAGACAAGCTTTCATACATCCTACAAATGTGGTCCTGTCAGGATGCAGAGTTCTATCTTGCAACCTGGGGATGAAACTGACAGATTGATCCTAGGAATACTATTGAGCCCTGGCACAAGTGGGAACAAAAAATCAGCCCTTGAACCCTCAAATGTCCTTTTTTAAAAAGCCATTTAGAGTTACATTTTCCATCACTTGCAATGTAAGGAATACCATATATCAGTGACATCTTTTATCAGAGTAAAGCAAGCCAAGTAACATAGAAACCAAAGACAGAGCAGATACATTCTTCCCCCAGAGAAACAGAACAATGGACCTAATACCTCAAATCTCTGATTGCTGACTTTCTTTCCTTTTTTGTTCCAGACAATTTTAGGTCTTGGGTCTCCCGTAGCTTGGCAGATGAAAGAGGCAACTCCGCCAGAGACCCCTGTCTGATCAACGGGTGTTCGTGTAAACCTTGGAGGTGCTGAAATAAAAAATAAACACCATAGTTAAATTGAAAACTGAAACACAGACTATTATCCTACTACCGCTGCTCTCCCCACCATCCTCAACCACACCACCATCAAGACACACATTTTTAAAATGTACTATAGGATTACAAAATTAGAAAAGCAACTTTTACTTTTGGGGGTAGTTTAAAGGGGAAGGAGGTAACTTCCTGGTCAAGTTAGCTGTTAGTGCTTTTATTGCTGAAATCTGTATTAAGGTAGAGATCCAATAACATCCGAAAAGCAACATCACACATTAATTTTTATTATCAGTATAAAAAAAAAATCCAATTTGTCCTCTGTAACAAAATGAGCTCATCAATCAAAGTGAGTAAAATTTTAGCGCTTGCTTTGATGCCACTATCAGGACACTGCCAGAAAGCAGTATTGCCACTGCTGAGCTATTAAAATTAGTGACATTTAAGAGAAATGCTAGGAAATTTTAAAGAGACAAGAAATATAGCCCTGAATTAGAAGGTTTGGCAAGAAATAGAAATAGGGGAAAATGGTAAAGTGACTCTCTAACCCAGATATGGTAAGCTGTCTTACTTGAAACTTAGCTCAACAATTTGCATAAAAGAAGATGAGTCAAGAAGCCTCCAAAGTCACAGCAAACCAAAGGATATTTTTATAGAAAGATGTAGACTTAAAGATTACCAAGGCTAGAAGGATAGACATTGGAAGCTTGTTCAACATCCTCCAGCTCCTTTAAATGTTCCTAACATTCTTCCTCTTTCCTTAAAACACTTATTTTTCATCTTGCATTGCAAGATCTAGATAGCTACCATGCAAGAATGATATAAAATGTAAATGAATATTTATGCACAAAGATATTCATCATATCATTTGTTTAGCAAAAGAGTATAAGTAGTTGAAATAAACAGTATGGGAATTCTGTCAGTGAAATAAACTATGGCATGAAGAAGAAACATCATACAAGTAGTAAGTATTATAAAGTCTGTATCATATCACATGAGAAATGCTGATGATGCCATAATCAGCCACGAAAGCCTACTATAGAGTTGTATGTGGGGATAGCAGATAATGAAAAATGCACACACACACAAAGAACAAAGTAAATGAAAACACTAATAATGGTGTTCAGGAGGAGGTATTTTAATTATTTTTCTGACTGCTTCCATCTTTTATACTTCCTTGAATTCTTACAATTATGTCCTGGTTGAAAATGTTTCAAAGCCCCAAAACATTCTGCTGTTTCTTTCTTTTTTTTTTTTTTTAATTAAAAAAAAAATCCCTGTTACAGATTTTCTCTTCTCTCCTACTGTGTTCTAGTTACATGTCATTGAAAAGTGGCTTTAAATAACCACAGCTAAAATTGATTTTGAAAACAATCCTCGGATTATAAAAAAGAAAAAAGTCATAACAAAGTTCGTTCTTCTTGGCTCATCACCAGTATTTTCTCTGTATTGATTTCACGTTTCCCACATGGTGTTCCCATTGGCTTGATGGTGTATTCTAACTCTGTTTGGTTTTCTTGGAGTCAAGGAAGCTGGATTCCTATCTAAGCTCCACCATTATGTATATGGATAATCTTGGAGGAAAAAAAAAAAATCACTCAACTTTACCATTTCTTGGTATGACATACGAAACACATTAATTTACAAAAATGGCAAAACTATGACATATGAAATAAATTAATTTGCAGAAATTGCTTCCAGTTTCAAGGTTTCCTAGTTTTACACATTATTTCCAAAGGAGGAAAGCTTAGGAGAGGCATATTTGCAATGCTGGTCCTGGAGAATGAATTTCCACCTCATCAGCAAATTCAACTTGTTGGTGATCCTGGAACTGGGGGCCTGCTTATGATAAAAAATATTAGGAAAGCAAAACAGGCTCTAACAACCCGGCTAGATATCACAACCTGTAGCAACAGAGACTAGATGATTACTAGGAGCTGTGGGAAGTACTTAAATTTTTTTTTTTTTTTTTCTTAAGATGGAGTCTTACTCTGTTGCCAGGCTGGAGTGCAGTGGCACAATCTTGGCTCACTGCAACCTCCACTTCCTGGGTTCAAGTGATTCTCCTGCCTCAGACTCCCAAATAGCTGGGACTACAGGTGCACGCCACCACGCCCAGCTAATTTTTGTATTTTTAGTAGAGACAGGGTTTCACCACCTTGGCCAGAATGCTCTCGATCTCTTCACCTCGTGATCCACCCGCCTTGGCCTCCCAAAGTGCTGGGATTATAGGCATGAACCACCATGCCTGGCCTCGAAATAATTTATTTTTCTTTCTTTCTTTTTTTTTTTTTTTTTTTTTTTTTTTTTGAGATGGAGTTTCATTCTTTTTGCCCAGGCTGGAGTGCAATGGCACGATCTCGGCTCACCGCAACCTCCGCCTCCCGGGTTCAAGCGGTTCTCCTGCCTCAGCCTCCCGAGTAGCTGGGATTACAGGCATGCGCCACCATGTCTGGCTAATTTTGTGTTTTTTGTAGAGATGGGTTTTCTCCATGTTGGTCAGGCTGCTCTTGAACTCCCGACCTCAGGTGATCCACCCGCCTCGACCTCCCAAAGTGCTGGGATTACAGGCATGAGCCACCGTGCCTGGCCAAAATAATTTAAAATTGACTAACAGTGAGAGGATTACAAAATACTATACATTGATGTCACTTTTCTGGAAACAAATGAAAACTATATTACAAGTTTTTTTATTTATCTTTCTGCTGTTTCAAACAATGCAAATTGATAATAACTACTTGCTTGTCAATATCCAATGGAGAAATTATAATTATGCAATGAAAATTTCTAGGGGATTTCCCTAGAAAAACAAAATGCATAGCTGTATTAAATGGTACAATACTGTCATTTTTAGCTACCTTCCTTTTCCTGTCCATAGCCTAAAAACTGTCAACCCTGAAGGGAAATCCATTGTAAGAGCCCAGCTTCCCATTTAAGTTCTGTTTTGAAATTTCTTGCAAGAGCATGTGAATACAGCGAAGGGCTGCTGCATAAAATAAGTGTGTACTATTAGAAATTAAAGAAAACTAGAAGCAGGATACCCTTTTCCCTGTAACTGGATATTTTTTAAAGGATACCATCACATTTCTTATCCCAAAGAATGAAGAAAAGTTGGCAATTCTGACAATCTGCAAGTAGGTAACGGATGCTTGGGTAAGTGCTTCCTCTTGCCATGTAAGGACCTGGGTTAGAAAGCTCATCTGGAAACCACCGTGGGTGAGGGCATTAAACAAGTCAAATTAAACACAGAAATCTTATTTCTAAATGGAATGCAGAGAGACAAAATTCCTATACACTTGGAGAATAGGTATGAGTGTCATCTCAATGTTTTCCAGGTATGTTTCTCGTTTATCTTCATTTTCTGGTCAGGCATTGAAGTTTTTTGTTCGTTTTCTGAGACAGGGTCTTGCTGTGTCATTCAGGCTTCAGTGCAGTGGCACAATCAAAGCTAACTGCAGCCTCAATCTCCCAGGCTCAGTCAGTCCTCCCACCTTAGCATCCAGAGTAGCTGCGACCACAACCACACACCACCATGCTCGGGTAATGTTTTCATCATTTGTAGACATGAGGTCCCCCTATGTTGCCCAGCATGTCTTGAACTCCAGGGCTCAAGGATCCTCCCGCCTCGGCCTTACAAAGTGCTGGAACTACAGCTGTGAGCCATCATCACACTCAGAGGAGTTTTCTTGTAATATTGACAAGTATAAAAATATGCCACCCAGGAGGGAGAGGTTGCAGTGAGCTGAGATCGCACCACTTCACTCCAACCTGGGTGACAAGAGTGAAACTCCATCTCAAAAATAAAAAATTTAAAGAAAAGCCAAAGAAATGACCACTGGATGTTACTGTAGGATTTTATTTCCGGAGATCAAGTCAAGTAATGAAATTAACCTATTGAACTGTGGAAAATTTATTAAAATAACCAGTTAGAATGTTTTAGGATCTGGAACTATTTTTCTAATTTCTACCACTGTAATGACTTGATACTCTTCCAAAAAAAAAAAAAAAAAAATCCTGAAAAGGGTCCTTATTCTTTGAAAACAAGAAAATAAAATTGATCACACTACAGTTAAAAACAAATAATTTCAGGGGCTTGTACACAGAAATTGTGTAAAAAAAAAATACACACACACACACACATATATATATATGAAAAGACATTGGTCTCACTGACAAGAAAATCATGACTTTCCCATGGGACCCAATGTCAATTTTTCTAGATTTGCCCACGAGATCCAAACTACAAAAAGGATACATGTCATTATCCTATGATACAAAGTAAGACTCCAGATAATATAGTAAAATCCTTTCACTAAGCATGGGTGGTGCATATATAATCATTTTTGCTGGTCAAACTCTCAGAGTCTGTCAATGTTAGGCAGCCAGCCAAAGGAAAGATATGAGGTAGAGAGAAGGCTAAACTTAATAACCCCAACAAATGCTTGAGGCAAGTAAAAATCTTTATTCTCAGAGGGATGTAACAATACACATCACCCACTTCCCTTCTCCATATCTCAGTTTAATAAAAGGAATGAGATGAATCGTCTGCCTTATTGTGTCATGGATGTTGTCCAAATTTAAGCCATGCTCTGAAGATGGGAAGAAAAGGAAGAGAATTCAAGTAAAGCATAAAACAAGGGTGTCTACTAAAAAGTCACAATATAGGACAGACTAAGATTCAAATCATGAAAATCTCTACTTTTATTCCATGAGATACAACCATCAGTATTATAGGTAGTCTACAAAAAACAGAAATGTCAAGTGCAGAAAGATGGGGAGAAAGGCATTAGAACTTTCCAGTCACCATTACTTAGAGAGGCATCCTTCCATTACTGCTGTAGCTAATCACCATTGCCATCTACCTGAAGCTGCCGATGCTGCGCTGCAAAATGCATTTGTGCTCAAGTTGGTTTTGACAAGTGAGGAGTATGATCTTTTATTAAACTAATGCCAGGTACTGCACAGCTCAAATTACTGTTCAACCCAGAAAGTCTATTTTCTAAATGGAAAGCAGAGAAGCTATGCATGCATATGCGTCAGAATAGAGGCATGGCTGATATTCTAGAATGTGTCTGCCAGGCTCGCTTGCCATTTTCAAAGGCTGTACATTCTCAGGATGCATTCACAACACAGACCTGGCTCCTGGAATTTAGTAGAATATTATTTGCTACACAACTCAGGAGGAGCCACAAACTGCACACTGATTTTTGCTTTTAAGAAGTTAGATTGTTTCTTAAAGTCTAACAATGCACAGTATCTTTGAACCTAATGGTTCTAATATTTGGATGCCATATCATGTTTCAAGTTGCTAGGCACTCTGAAGACAAGGTGATGAGCTCAACGTACACTTACAGCTATTAAACGTACGGAAGAGAACCAACCAAGACCAGCAAACTGCTTTTGTCTGTCCTTAGCAAACTGCTGTACTGAGAGCAAAATCCTCCCTTTAGTACACTATACTAAGTAGTGCTAGATGTTAATGGGGGAGAGCCATTGAAGTCCACCAGTAACATTCATAGATGAATGGAATTTATGAGAAATTCTTAAAGGTTAAGTAGATAACTCAGGGTTGAGGTATATGATTGGCCAACTGAGAATCACTTAAAACAGATTCACAGAAAGGATCACATGCTACAAAAGTGAAGAGACAAAATGAGGGTGCCATTTGTCTAATTTAATTCTAATTAATAAGCTGCTTCTGTGGACATCAAGAAAATATGTCACATGGGGAACAAAACTAACAGCATGTAACTAATTGGCTGTTTCTTTTAACTGATTAACATTTCCTTAAATAGAGTGTTTTGTTTTTAAAGGGCTATTTGTCATAACAATGTACTTAAAATTTTTAAAGGGGAAGGTTTGTATTGCTGTTAAATGAGACAGGGAGAGAATGAGAGAATGTTCAATGGGAACATGCAGGTACCCCTGTCTTTAGGAATCTGCTTCCTCCCTAAAAAGTGCCTGTAGAATTTATGAGGTGGTCAGCTGAAGTCATCTCTGATCTTTCTTTCTCTGTAAGTGTCAGGATGAAAGCTCTGAAGGAGAGCTCAAAAACAGCATCTTTGGGGTCCCGTGGGAAATGCAGCACACAGCAGAAGAGTGAGGGGTGGTTGTAAAGGTAATGGCCTGGTCTGAGGGTTTGAGGGGAAGGAGTTACCATGGGGCTTTACATTCCCTTTTGAGCCACAGCAAATCCTATTGCCACTTTCGCAAACATGGGGCAGCCAGAGTTTGCGTGGATGATAGATCTTTGTTATAATTAGCTTCATTTTCACTGGGACACAGGTAGTGACAGACAACCTGCCTAAGTCAACAGCACAACTACACCAACACACAACAAAAGGGAAGGAGGTCCCAGAGTTGACGTATCACTGCTTAGGAGGGCGAAAGCATGGCACAGATACCATCTGGGGTAGCTTCCACAGCAGAGGCTGTATATGAACCAGGGCCTGTGGGGACACTGAATCTGTCACATGAAATTTGAACAGAGTCACCTGTTGACATCTGTGGTCAGGATAGATCTTCAAAATCAAAAAGACTTTTAAAAAAAATTGTTTATGGTATTTCTTTTTAAATACAACACCCAAAACAACCTGAGTCTTAAAATTTGATTTAAGAAGCCTTACACTTTAGAATGGAATAAAGAAATAACTGCTCCTTGAGTTCCATGCACTAGACTAAATGTTTCATATATCTTATATACGATGTTTTCAAAAAGTGTTGCAAGATGTTATCATTACTCCTATTTTATAGATATATAGAAAGCTTTATAGTAATAGAGGTATTACGGAGGGAGGGAGGGAGGGAGGAAAAAGTATGAAAAGACAGCAAGAACGAGTCACTGAGGTTAAGAGTGAGTTATGAACTTCTGATCTAATTGTGAACCCCTCATGATGGCAGCAGCGACAGGCCATGTGGAGCGGTCACTGCCATCATACTGGCTGCAGGTGGGCTGCCTCGGGGACGCGGGACATAGGGGACGTGGGGCATGGGGGTCCCACCACCACCACTGCTGCCTCTGCAGCCGCTCCTGCCACCACTGCTCACAGCTCTGATCTCAGAGCAGAGCTGAGGCCGAGTCCAGGTACTGTCAGCCTGACTGAGTGTGCCCATGTTGGGGCAGCACTGACACACCGGCCCCTTGCCGCCTCAGCCTCCTCCAGACTGTGGGCACTGACAAGGGTGGAGGGGAAGCCGAGCAGGAGCTGAGGGCAGCTTGGGGCCTGCAGATTCCCCTTGGCGTGAGCAGCCTGGGTGCCATGGTTGGTGGCAGGAGGCAGACAGGCTCCTGGGCAGAAGAGGATGGACCTGGTGAGACCCCACCTTCAGGCCAGGGAGGGCCTGAAGTCTGAGTGCTGGGCTGTCAGCCCCACACATCAGAGTGGGAACTGGTGGAGCCTTTTCTGGGACCACCCATGGCTGCCCATGGACCAGCTGGCAGGCACTTCCTCCCCTCTGAAGCCCATAAAGTTCCAGGCTCAGACACAGCAAAGCAGATGATGGGACAACCGACTGCAAAAAGGCGTGACCCTCAATGTTGTTAGTTGAACACTTGCTGGAATGACCAGTTGCAGAGAGGAGCTACCCTCTCTGATGAGAACTGAACACTTGTTGGGAGGACTGCTTAACAGAGAGGAGCTACCCTCTCTGCTGGGAGGTGAACACTCCAGACAAACTACTTAAGAGAGAGGAGCTACCCTCTCTGCCGGGAGGTGAACACTCCAGACAACCTGCCTAAGAGAGAGGAGCTACCCTCTCTGCTGGGAGGTGAACACTCCAGACAACCTGTCTAACAGAGACGAGCTACCCTCTCTGATGAGAACTGAACACTTGTTGGGAGGACCTGCTTAACAGAGAGGAGCTACCCTCTCTGCTGGGAGGTGAACACTCCGGACAACCCGCCTAACAGAGAGGAGCTACCCTCTCTGCTGGGAGGTGAACATTCACCAGGACACATGGAGAGAAGATGCCCACTATGGGTCTCCTCTGTGCTGTCCTATTGCTCAATAAAGCTCTTCTTCGTCTTGCTCATCCTTCACTTGTCTGCATACCTCATTCTTCCTGGTCACAGGACAAGAACACAGGACCAGCCAATTGGTGAGGCTAAAAGAGCTGTAACACAAACAGGGCTGAAACACGTCCCTTGCTCACCACGTTGCAGGCGAAGAGAAGGAGAGAAGAGCTGTGGCCCTTTGAGGACCTCAGACCTGGAAGCTCCCCAAGCCAGGGCTGTGACTCACTCTTTGGGGCCTTGTGGTTCCTATTATCTCCATGTTTCCAGGTGTCACTGCATCCCCCAGTGCCAGCCAGGGAAGCTGCCTGTGGTGCACCTGGTCCAGCCGCTGCCTCACGGAGAATGGAGAACCAGCAGCCATACTGGCACCTGGAACTGCCCATCCCATGGCAGTGGCCAACATATCTGACTGTGCAGTGGCCAGATCCCGTGCTCACTCACACACCCCCTGCCATTCCATGCCTGACTCACAGTCTCCCTGGAAGACATGGCATCCAGGCCGGTAGTGTGAGCTGAGTGCAGCCTGCCAGGCCAAGTGGGCAGAACAAGCTCAGCGGGCCTGAGCAAAACTTGGGCAAAGGTGCCACTGGCCATAGAGGTTTCTGGCCAGGAAAGCAACACCCCAAAGATCTTGTAACACTCATATTTTCGCTGTGCCAAATTGCAAGCTAGAAAATGATAAAGACTGCACAGATAACATATCTCAACTTATTAAATATTTTGAAATATCTTTTATGTAACTATAAAATGTATACTGATTGCTTTCTCAAGGGATTGGCAAGTACTCTGTGCCATACTACAGCAATTATTTTTCACTAGTTAAGTGAGACACTTCACCCAGAATATGCTGTGTATAAAAGTTCTCTTAAAGTGTAATATCATCCCAGGATAAAACTGAAATCAGAGATCACGATGTCTGACCAACAGACAAAAATCAAGGTCGGAAAATTCATAAACAAATCATCCAAATTTCAAGTTTAGCAGGGTAGGCTATGTTAGTATCATTTTACTTATACATTTACTTTGCTCATGATTTAAAAAGACAAATACCTCAATACAGTTCTTGACATTGATTAGCCCTCTTCCCTTTCAAGACACAATGACATATTTCTATGCATGTCTAACCATTAATTTCATTTAGGCCTCAACTCTCAATTCCTTTGGAATGACTACTAAAGCATTTCCCATTTGGTAGATAGATATCTATGCCTCTGTATAACTACTAATATTTAATTTGTCAAAGGGCTGATAGGCACACTGGCAGACAGGAACAGAAAAGGAGAGAGAAGAAGAAAGGGAAGGAAGAAATGAAGAGAGAAAGAATAGATTTAATTTAGTGAAAAGATTATCTCCAACTTGAACTTTCTATCAATGTTAGGTTCTTATTTCTAACTGCTTGAAAGATTACCTTCCAGCATCTCAAAATTGTTGTGTTGAAGACATACCATGCCGTTTGCCTTCCCAGTCCTTCTCCTCTTACTGAGTGTTCATTTCTGTTTTTGGCATATTCACTCTCCCATATACCCCACCTAACAGCCTCAGTCTCCTCTTCTGCCTTCTCCTTTGCCCCCATTACCAATCAATTATTAAGTTCTATTGATTTATCACTAATATTTCTTGTCCCTCGTTTTTTGTACCCAAAAACAATGGCCATGGTTCTGTCTTAAACTGGACATTAGAATCATCTGAGAGTCAAGAAAAAGAAAGAAAGAAAGAAAGAAAGAAAGAAAGAAAGAAAGAAAGAAAGAAAGAAAGAAAGAAAGAAAGAAAGAAAGAAAGAAAGAAAGAAAGAAGAAGGAAGGAAGGAAGGAAGGAAGGAAGGAAGGAAGGAAGGAAGGAAGGAAGGAAGGAAGGAAGGAAGGAAGGAAGGGAAAAGAAAAGAAAAGAAAAGAAAAGAAAAGAAAAGAAAAGAAAAGAAAAGAAAAGAAAAGAAAAGAAAAGAAAAGAAAAGAAAAGAAAGGAAAAGAAAAGAAAAGAAGGAAGGAAGGAAGGAAGGAAGGAAGGGAGGGAGGGAGGGAGGGAGGGAGGGAGGGAAAGAAAGAAAGAGAGAAAGAGAGAAAGAGAGAAAGAGAGAAAGAGAAGAAAGAAAGAAAGAAAGAAAGAAAGAAAGAAAGAAAGAAAGAAAGAAAGAAAGAAAGAAAGAAAGAAAGCAAGCAAGCAAGCAAGCTAGCTAGCTGCAGGTGCCTGAACCCCACCCTAAATCAGTTAAAACAGAAAACAGTGCATAGGACTGGGTAATTAATTTCCAGAAAATTCCAACATGCAGTCAGGATTGAGCATTATTGAATGATGCCATGATATCTGCAGCTTCCCATCTGGTCACTCTCACTTCAGGGATTTCATCTCAATAATTAATATTACACTTTACTATATGGATCCTTCTTTTGTTTTCCCTTTTCATTCTTTGAGTTTTGTTTCCTAACGCATCTGTGACTACAGCTCTTTTCTACTCAAAAAAATAATAAACAAACTTTAATAGCTTACTTCTGCAAACTAACACCAGAAATTCCGTTTTGCCTTTAAGATATTTCGAGCTGCTGCCAATCTATTTTCCCAAATACATTTCCACCATTGCCCACGGAAAACCCAAAATTCTCCCATCTCGATGCCTCAGTACAGGCTGTTCCCTCATATAAAATGCCTTCTTTCCCCCTTTTGAATTTACAGAATTTACCCACATTTTTCAATTCTAAATTAAGTCCGTGGAAGCCTTCTTTGACCCTCCCCATCTAGATGAAACGTACCATCCTTTTGACTCCCCTATCATACTTTCTGCATCTTTTATGAATCGCAATAGTCTATATTTCATTATAGTTATTTTAACCACACGTGTTTTCTCCCCTTTCACATTCATAGAACCTTGAGAAAATGACACATGCCCCTGGTCATCTGTGAAGTCTTATAACTGCCAACCATACTCAGCACATAGTCTCAATGCATACATGAGCTTGGTAAAGGCTCTCCCAGGTGCTATCCCCTAATCCTTGAATACACACTTTTGAGTATTTAGAACGGATAATAATAATGTAAATGTGATTTTTGCACCTCTATTAAAGGCACATTTGCTTATAGCTTGGCAAATTAGCTATGGAATACAAATTCTATGTGAAATACACTGTCATGGCAATACATTGATATGACATAGTAGGAGACGAACAGATCCATACCAAGTCCTAAGCTGGCAAAATATGGCACAGCCAGATTACAGATTCATGTGTCCCATCATAGGACTGAAGTTTAGATGAAGCATAATAGAATGCAATGAGTCTTTTCTGTTTGATGAATATCATTCCTCCTCACTGTCATCACAGAGCTCTCCTTCCCTCTACCACCTTTTGTGCTTTTAATTTTTAAGTAAAATGACTTTACTGTTGTCATTGTACATATTTATGTTAAATTAGAAAATACACATAAGTTGAAAGGAGGTATCACTCTAATGGTGATCACCTTGATGAATAACTTTTAAGAATTTTCCATGCTTATTTTACATATTTTTTAACAAGAAAGAGGTTATACTATACCATTATTTTGTAACCAACATTTCATTTAGAATATACTGTGAATATCTTTTATGACCACAAATAAATTCCACATGTTTATATTATAAAGAGTAAAGATTACATTTAAATTTATTGTTAAACATTTAGGTTGTTTCTGATATTTCAATCGGAAAAAGACTTCCAACTGTTCTTTGTAATCATATCTTTGCACATATATGTAATTCCTATATGTGAATTATTTCTATATGTAAAATTACTGAATCCAAAAAGTGTATTTTTAAGGCTTTTGATGTATTTAACAAATTATACTTTACAAATAATGCATATATTCATAGCAGCAATGTATCAGAATGTCCAATTACCTAGACCACTGCTAAAGCTATAACTTAATACTTTACCATTGGCCATATTTTTATCCACTGCCAAAATAATGAATCGCAAACATTTGGCACAATGTCTAATACACACTAAGCAACCAGTAAATGTTCATAGACCATCAGCACAGCTGACCAACCTTCTAGCTCTAGCATCATCCCCATTCCTCCCTCCCAGTTGCCACCATGGGACTTCCCCGTCAGTTGCCTTCAACATCTCTGATCTCACCTGGGATTACTTCACATTGCAGAACAGCATGCAAGCCCAGTTTCTGCTACTTACAACACAGGCACGCATATCACAGAAGGACAACACACGTGGATGAAGACCACAGCATGGGTCAGAGCAGCAAAGTGGAAATGGTATGTTCCAATGTTTGAAGGAAATTTGTCCTATTTCAAGGTATAATAATACCTGGATCATAAACACGTGTTTTACAGCAGTGAAAAATTCTACAATCTCACCATCATAACTTTTTATTTAACAAACAGTCATGGTATATTATGACAAAAACAAACAATCACCCATGTTCTGTGTGCCCGGGCAATAAAATTTCCTGAACTATTGATGTGCTTAGTAAGGCTGGCCACCTGTTTTGGTGTAAGACACTAAAAATAACCACTGGTTTAGAGACACAAATTTCAGGAAGATGGCCTAAGTGGTCCTGAATCACTCATAGACAAAATCTGTGAAGTCATTCTTACCATTCCTTATGCCATAGTCATGCATTCTTAATGAAAACATGTTATCAGCAACACCATGTAGACATTCACTCAACATCTTCCACATTAAGCCTCTGGGTTTGCTTACTACCTATTTATGCATTCAAAATACTCAGACTGTGCATCCGTTTTGTTCAATAGAGTGATAAAGGCCCTTATACTGAAATAGATGAGAAAGTTATGCATTACATACAATCTCCCAGGCTCATTCAGCAAAGATGTAGGCAAATGACACAATACTTACCAGCTTTTTTCATATTTCCTCTATGTGGTAACACACTCAGGAAGCCATTTAACATAGACACACTATTCGACCAAAAAGAACCTCTACCAATGCTTGAGCATCTTTTTGTAGTTAGTTTTCAAAGCAGATTCATTTACATCATTCACTGCTAATTTACTCGTTAATCATAATTTATCACATCAGATGTGCTGATCATCATTAAAAATAATCATTTATTCTCTATTCTAACCTGCTGCTTATCATGTACCTGCAAATTGGATCACACAGGGAAAGTAACTGGCTTATTTAAAAAGGAACATGAGAGCGGATATAACTGAAGTGGGAAAGAAAGAGAAAAAGAAAGAACAATGCCATCTTTCCCAATTTTATGTTAACAAACTCCAGAAGATCCTGCCACTTCTTCTATACAACATTTCCAGTGTATCAACTATATGAATTTTAAGAGGAACTAGTGTGATGAACTGTACTAACTTCACTTTAGAAACCAGTAGTAAGCCAGTTCCACAAAGAGAAGATCTACTGGTGTCACTGTATGAGCTGAAAGGCTTTGAGCCAATATGAATTTTTATAACTCTTGCCTTCCAACCAAAGTGAAGTATTACCACAACTGACAAAAACACAGACCATTTCTTTTAAGATAGATCCATCTTACAGGAATAAGCTGACCACAACTTTTCATCTATCAATTGCACGCTGGTTAAGTTGGCAAGATATTTTGGGAAATGAAAGTAGCTACTATATCCCCAAAGTAACTACAACACTGAAGGGAGGTGTGTGTATACACATGCAGACACTTTCAATGAGCAATAAAACAGATTTAAAATGATATTTGATTGTATTTACTGGAGAAATGTAGAAGTGTATTATAAGAAATCTTTGTAGACAAAAAAAACCTTTTTATAGATACACAATGTTGATACATTACAAAAATGTTTTGTGTAGCACAAAATACAATGGAAAGTGATTTGCCTGAGTTTTTATTACAAAGATTATATTAATTATAGAATACAGTTTTACAATACATGTCATATTTCCTAAAGAAAGTCTATAATTAATATTATCTTCTAAATATTATGACTTTTAAAATATTAGATGATTCCAGTGATAAGACGCTTAAATATTTGGCTATTTAAAAATATTTTCTTGGTACGCAATATTTTACTTTAAGGGCTTTTTTTTTTTAATAATGTTTTAATTTTTTTTGTTGTTGAGACAGGGTTTTACTCTGTTGCCCAGGCTGGACTGCAGTTTCACAATCATGGTTCACTGCAGCCTCATCCTCCTGGGCTCAAGCCATCCTCCCAGTTCAACCTCCTGAGTAGTGAGGACTACGGGCGCATGGCACAACACCATGCTAATTTTAAAATGTTTTGTAGAGATGGGGTCTTGCTATGTTGCCCAGACTGGTCTCAAATTCCTGGGCTCAAGTGATCCTCTGGCCTCAGTCTCCCAAACTGCTGGCATTAGAGGCATGAGCCACCACCTCAGCAAGGGCTACTTATTAATAAGAATGTGGATATGGCCGGGCACGGTGGCTCATGCCTGTAATCCCAGCGCTTTGGGAGGCTGAGGTGGGTGGATCACCTGAGGTCAGAAGTTCGAGACCAGCCTGACCAACATGGAGAAACCCCGTCTCTACTAAAAATACAAAATTAGCCAGGCACAGTGGTGCATGCCTGTAATCCCAGCTACTCGGGAGGCTGAGGCAGGAGAACCGCTTGAATCCGGAAGGCGGAGGTTGTGGTGAGCTGAGATCGTGCCATTGCACTCCAACCTGGGCAACAAGAGCGAAAAACTCCACCTCAAAAAGAAAAAAAAAAAGAAAAAGAAAAAGAAAAAAAAAAAGTGGATACATGATGGATAAACAATGGAAAAGGTAAAAGGCAAAGTAAAAAATAAAGTTGACTTGCCTATACACCAGTGTTTTTTCAAATGAAATAGTGACTTAAAAAACATACTGAAAAATGCCCAGCATTATTCACATTTAGACCAATACCCTGACAGAGATCATATTCTAAGTTTATAAGGTTCATGTCAGTTTTATTTTGTGTAATACCTAACATGTTGTAGGCATTCAATACCTTTCAAAGCAAGTATAATTATTTTGGGTCCTATGGAAATTTTAGGTATGTGTCTATGTCCCTTCCAGATATTTTTCACTAAATATAGCATTCTTTTTTTTTTTTTAATTCATTTCTCTGCAGACCCAAAGCTCTAAGCTGAAAAGTATTTGGCAATGATTTGCAGACTTCCAAACATTCTCATTCAGTATTAGGTAACCATTAGAACCAATAACATTTTGTAGGATATTAAAATTCTTATTTTCTGGTATACTTCCAATTCAGCACATGCAGCAAGCAACCAAACGGCGTGTACTTTACATATTAAGTCCATCTTTTCTACAAAAATATCCAAATTCTTTCTTAGAGTGAAGAGAAAGAATTTATATTCATATATGCAAGTTGGTTATGAGAAAAGCGTTCTGCAGATGTCTCCCTAAGTTTAATCTTGCTAACCACGATGGATCTCTGCATTTTCACGCAGTGGCCCCGCCCATTCACAAATTCTACTGAGAGAGCTATTTGGGGGTACAAAAGATGGAAAGCATGACAACTGGTTCTATGCTCGGGCTGTGAAGGCATGTACAAGCAAGCAGTGATAATAATAGATGATCACCCAAGGCCACGAACTAACCCTGTCCACGCAGAGAACTCAAATTGATGTTAATTGGAACCTGGCACACAGATAAGAGACTAGGGTACAATTCCTTGGTTTGTAGATGGAAATAAACCTATAAAGAACTTTAATAAAATGAGCTCTAGATGGAACACAGTGTAATGCAATAATGTAGTTCTTTTGCTTTTTTTTTTTCCTAGCTACATCTCTGTAAAATAACTCTATCAACATTGCCATGACAGCATTTTAAATCTGAGGAGAAAATGTTTCATTCTTGCCTTCTGTGAACTGAAACACATACACACTACAAATTTAGAAAATCAACACAAGGAGGGGGAAGGGCCGTTTTTTCTCCCTCACTGAAATCTGTTATATTTAGGCCAATCTTTTTGTTACCATTTTCCAAATGGCATTAAATTTATGAACATAAATATGCCTTTCACCTCTCCTGGTAAGAGAACTTGGATAACACTTGGCTCTGTAGACACAAGGTAACACTACACGAATATTCTTGAAACACTTTTCAGTTGGATTACTTTTCAAATATCAAGTCCCTAATTTGTATCCCCAGGCAGTGCAGACCCTGGTAGCAGCTCATTTCAGTGCAGATTATGCATGCTTTTCTAGAGAAACACATTATCTGAGCCCCAGGAATATGGGAGGCTTTCCAAAGAACCACAGACAGTAAGGACCTTTATTTGCCAACTAACTTTTTCCCCCATCCTCTAATTTACAGCTCAGGGTATTAGGTAAGAAAACAAAGGATTTTCCCACACAGAAATAAACTTTTTGAAAAACCTGCAAATGAGATTTTAATGACACTATTTACCAAAATAGAATGCATGCCGAAATAAACTGACACACTACTGGCGGTGGATTTTTCTTTTTTCTTTTTTCTCTTTTTCCCCTAATTTAACTGTTGCAGGCAACATCATAGCAATTTAAGTTGGTTTTGTGACAAATTATTAGGACACTTATTTTAGAAGGAAAATCAACCAATAATTACTGCCCTGGCACACGGCTATTGTTCACAGCATAAACAGAAGCTGTGGCTGACAGCTGATGGGCCCAGCCCCCTGCTATCCTTAGAACACATTTGCAGATACCCAAGGCCTCTTGCCAGACTAAGACATGCTGTAATGACGCTTTTCATCCAACAGAGCTGCACTGACCAGGTTATGCTGGGTACAATAGAATGACACCATGTTAGGACTTCCACCCAGGTTGACTTAGCTTTAGAAGCTAAAATACTGTTATAAATACTAGGGATTCCATTTGTATAATGACATTGGCCTTTTTGCACCACTCTAAAATATTAATGTGTAATCCCAAGTACTTGAGTTTTAGATACAAGATCCCAAGTGTTTTTGTTAGTGTCCACAGATCATGATGATAAGAAGAAAATGCTTTCTTGTATTTGAGTAACAGAAGCACTTGGGAATGTATGCCAGGTCACACACATGAGATTCTAGATGAACTCAATCTTAGAGAATTAGAAAAGGGGTCTGCAGGTTACCATGAGATAAGCCTTTATTCCATACCAAATGTAAAGATAAAGCCTCTGGGATCTCAAAAGTCGAGTGATATATGCTGCTTCTTTCCCTCCATCTTTATATAACCGAGTCATAGTAACTAATTTAATGAAAGGAAAGGTGCTTTAAAGTTCTCTGTAGCACCTTTGTTCAATTTTACTGTCTGAAGTTTTTTGGTAACCTAAAGAGAGTAAAAGCTGCCTTTTGAGATGGATCTAAAAATGCCATGAAAGTAGATCTTCTTTCAGGGCTGTTGTTACAGAGTGAAAAAGACAAAAGAGAAATCTAAAGGGATGGGCTCCAGTGAATAATTCAATATCTATTAGTTACTCAAATTCACTACATAAATGGCCTCTGAGGGTTGCCAGAGCATCTTTCTAAGTCAAAGTAAACTACAGAGAAAGACAAAAACAGTGTTTAGAAATTGCAAAGAAACCCAGTAACTTAGATTATATACAAAGCATTTGATAATATAGTCATTATTTTTTAAAGGGTCAATATAAAGGTTCTGCCATCCTTCACTACCCATCCCATGTTCCAAACAATCAAAGGGCTCCCACCAGTGGTCCTGAACCCTCTAGTATATTTCCACACAGTTCCTTTCTCCTAAGAATCCCCAGTCTATTCTGTATTATGCCTTTCTCCTTTCCTATGCTGAATGGCTAAGCTTTGCCTGAGAAATCACAACACTGTAAGGGCTAGTACCATTGCGAATTCATGATCTACAGTCTCAACCAGACCCCTATGTCATCTATCAATCAACCTCCCACCCTTCACTACCCTCCAGCAGTCGGCTCTGCACTGACCTCTCACCTCCAAGAGATAGATGCTTTTGCCTCCCACATCAACAGATAAAATAATGCCATCAAGCATGAACTTGATGGCAAGTCACATCCTATTCACTGTATAAGAATTTCTAACTTAGAAACCATTTTTCCCTTTATCTTATTCAAAACCAATTGCTTCATTTGTGCTCTTGATTCACTCTTCGCCATGCCCTAGGAACCTTGGTGCATCAATTGTCCCATCTCCCTGCATAATCAGCACCTTCATTCTCTTCTTCTTGAATAGCTACTTCCCCTTTAAAAAGGGCCTTTCACTACTGACATTTTGGGTCGGACTATTCTTTGTTGTAGAGCCTGTCCTGTGCATTGCAAGAGATTGAGCAACGTCCCCAGCTTCTACCCAACAGACGGCACTAACATCCTCACCACCAGTTGTGACAATCTAACATTATCGCATGTCTCCGGGGAAGACATCCTAAGTTTTGGCACCAAAAGTACTGACTGTATCTCAGGAAACCACAGGATGGTTGGTCTCCTAGCTCAGACACCTCCAAACATAGTCAACTACCCCCTACTTTGTACTGCTCTGTTCCATTTAAATATTTTAATTTCTGCATATTTCACCTAGCTTATAATTGTTCATCTTCTCTCTCTTCTGCTAGACTGTGAGCCGACAAAAGGCATGATACGTAGTGGGCATTCCTCCGGTATTAAAACGCTCACCAAGGATCATGCTTCTACTAAAGTTTATGGAGTAAACAATGAGTTCATAAGATTTAAGCATATACCCTGTATATATGAGCATATTTGGCTAAAGCCAAAATACAGGAAAAAGAAAACTAAAATACAGGAAAAAGAATTAAGCACCTACGTATGCTTTTATTGACAAATTTATATAATCATTATATACTCTATATATGCAAGCCAGTGTAAAAAAAAGATAAATACAAAGATTGTATTCCCTCTGTCCAATTCAAATTGCCAGAAATTTAAATGTATTTTCAATTATTTGTAAGTACTAAGGGTTATAACAAAGAAAAAGTACCTAAGTGAAACAACCAATAATCATTTTTGGTACAAAATACACTTAATACATGACTACAGTAATTGGTTTGCCTTCCTAGGTATTTATTTATCCTTGGATTTTAGCCATTAGGAAGGTAATATTGTTCAATACCATTAACTTGCCAGAACTGTACTAGCTTCTCAAGTTGACCGTAATATGTGATATTATTAGCTCTTTTCTTCTGTTAGACTTTCCCTGTAGTATCTTCATCAATCTTTCCAGCAAGATTGTTTTTTCGTAAGAAAAACAATTTCACATACTCAAACATAGGACAATAGGAATTCATTCAAGATTCCTAAACATAACTTGTAAATGTAATTTGTATTAGATTAATAACAAGCAATCAATGATTTTAAAAAATTAAATAGTTAAAAAAAATAGTAAGGAAAGATGAGAAGATATTCTTCACAAAGTGGCAATCCAGCCTAGTTGACAAAGTACTCAACTCTCTGGTTATCCAAAAAGACATGGAAAGTTTTCTATGTAAGCAGGCTTCACATGTGATATTTCTCTAAAGCACCTAAATAATCGAGAAATACAACTTCTGCTTTCCTCCCCTGCCTCTTTGGGGAAATGTATTTTATTTATAAGTAAAATTCATAGTTTGATGGCAGAAAGGCCGATGTGTCTTGGTTTTTTGGCCAGAATTTATTGTAATTTAGGGGTTAAACATGGCAAAGCTGCAGCAACATAATTTGTTTTTAAATTCACAGTGGTCCTTCATCCCCAAATAATAAAAAGCATTTTCTGGAAATAGTGTGCCTCGTTTTACGAACTTTAGATCTTTAACATCTGAACTTCAAATTGTAAACAACAATATGAATATGAAGGTGTGTATAGAAAAACATAAAGGAGATTTAAACATAAAGTTTTGAAAAAGTCAGTAATGAGTGAACAAATATATTTCAATCACCACCAAAGCCCCAGGAAATGCCACATACATGAACTTTTTCCACAATCTTTGCATTTTTTATATTCCTTGGAGCATGACTCTCTCAACCATTCCCACCTCCTTGATTTTTTCTTTTTTTTAATATCTCCTTCACCCTTTTCTTTTATATTACTATATCTTTGGCAGGGCTTGCTTATTTTTACTTCTGGTCTTTCCAAACTCACCCAAACCATTAAATAGACAGTGCTATGCAAGAAACGTGCAGTTGCAATCAGGCCATGACCGTGTTCAAGAATTTTCAATGGTTCCCTGCTATTGCCTACTTAGTGCAGGGGAGAAAGTCCTGTTGAAAGAATTTGCTAAACCTATTAGACAAGACCTTTTACGTTACATCTCTAATTTACCTGAGATAGCATCAGCTCTCACTATTCACAAACAAATGAGATTCACAGCCTTTTATCAAAAAAAATTTTTTTTAACATTTTTATTTCAAAGTACTGCCCAACAGCCACCCCCAACCAAATTACCTGTTCTTACTTGTTAAAGGCGCATATTCTCTGAGTCCAGATCCTGAATCAGAATGGCCCAGTAAGGCCTGGGAATTCATGTCACTAATGTCTCCTCCAGATGATCTTTTAGCATACTAAAATTGTACAACCTTTTTGTGTATTTGTTAAGACTATTTCATTATTCAAAAATATTTTCACTAAAACACCTGCTTCTTGAAAGCTGATTCTACTTTCAGAGCCATCTCGAATGCCTTCTCCTGGGTGAAATCTTTTCTAATCCCCAATCAAATATCATTTCTAAGCACTCTGAACTTATGTATCACTGTTTGGCCTCTCTCAGGGCCAGAAGTAGATTTACCTTGATCTTAGGAACCTTCAGTTCCAGGACCCTTTTCTTGCATAGGTACCACACGTCACACTGGCATGGTCAAATATGTTATACAATTTGTAACAGTGAGATATTTCCCTCCCAGTCACGTGAAGGCCACTCTTATTTACCTTTACACACAGTAGTGTTAGAAAGCTGCAGGCAATTTTGCAGGATCCAACTAGGGAAGCTGAATTGAAATATATTTATTTTGGGTTTAGTAGAATATCTTTATGTGGTTCACAGTTAAATTATTGCTGACCTTTGGTATAGGAAAGGTTCTGGAAATACTCCTACTGCTCACTTTTTTAACTCATCCAGTTCCTTAGATGAGGATGTCAGTGACAAACTAGCTGATATGTATCATAAATTCAAAGAGTGTTATAACCTGTCACTGTACAAGAAAACTGGAATGCCCTGAAATCACACAGCTTCACATCACAGAAATTATCACATTACCAACAGTACTTACAAAGCTGACTGAAAGTTTATGAATTACTAATTTTAAGAAATATAAACTTAATAATTGCCAACCTGACTGGCGAGGGATGGTATCTCATTGTGGTTTGGATTTGCATTTCTCTAATGATCAGTGATGTAGAGCTTTTCGTTCATATGTTTGTTGGTCACATGTATGTCTTCTTTTGAGAAGTGTCTGTTCATGTCTTTTGCCCTTTTTTTTTTTTTTGAAACAGAATTTCACTCTCGTTGCCCAGGCTGGAGTGCAATGGTGCAATCTCAGCTCACGGCAACCTCTGCCACCCAGGTTCAAGCGATTCTCCTGCCTCAGCCTCCCGAGTAGCTGGAATCACAGGCACCCGCCAGCACACCCAGCTAATTTTTTGTATTTTTAGTAGAGATGGGGTTTCACTGTGTTGGCCAGACTGGTCTCAAACTCTTGACCTCAGGCTATCCACCCACCTCAGTTCCCCAAAGTGCTGGGATTATAGGTGTGAGCCACCGTGCACAGCCTGCCCACTTTTTAATAGTAGTTTTTTTTCTTCTTGTAAATTTGTTTAATTTCTTTGTAGAGTCTGGATATTAGATATTTGTCAATGAATAAATTGAAAAAAATTTCTCCCATTCTATAGGTTGTCTGTTCACTCTGATAATAGTTTTTTGCTGTGCTCTTTAGTTTAATTAGATCCCATTTGTCAATTTTTGCTTTTGTTGCAATTGTTTTTGGTGTTTTCATCATGAAATCTTTGATGAAACCTATATCCGGAATGGTACTAAGGAAAGCATACATTTTACTAAGTTTTATATCCTCTGCAGAAATTGACACATGGTTTGTTTGTTTTTTTTTAAACCACAGTGGCCTCTCATTCTCACTAAAAGTCTATCTAAATAAACTGACTTACTTCCATGATCATAACAATTTAGATTTCATTTCAAATTATTTCTTATAACAATGTTTTATATCCTTTTGTAATACTTTATAATAAATTATCAAATTATTTTTTCTGAATTTAACAGATTTATTTCCACTTGTCCCAAAATCTTAGCAGCAAAATATTGCTTATCTTTTTAATTAATGATGTATAGAGAATACGCTTTGTTTTTTTCTCTCTCCCCTAAATAACTGAATTAAGAGAATAATGCAGAAAATGTAGAAGTTAAACTGATTCTTTTCAGCTTATTTGGACCCTAACATGTTGCCTAATTATAACAGTAGTGAACATCCACAGATAATATGTATAACAGATTTTATGGAAATTAAAGGAGGTCTGTAAAGGACTGATGTTTTCTTAAGCCTATTATTATGGAAGTTTATATGTAAATAGCAATTTAAGTTTTAAAATCTTTACTACTAGTTGCAATAAATGTTCATTATTTGGTAAATTAACAAGTGCTATATGAGAACCAGTGTGAGTCCCTCTCAGTAGAACTCACATTGTGTCCTATTAAATTGTTCCGACCTTTCCAATTAAGGCAATTTTTTCCACAAAGGACATATTGAGAGATTCAATGAGCAGTTTTTAATAAGGTAACTATCAAGAAAGATATGTTTCTATTAGTACCAGTAGCCAATACGTCTATTTTTAAAAAATGATTTCAGTATTTCCTCCAAGACGACTAGATTCTCTCGTATGTATCCTCAGAGATCCACAAAACAATATGAATTTGGCCCCATAATTACTTTTGCAATTTTGTGCAGCATCTAGATAAAAGCACATTTGGGGGAAAAAAAAAAAAAAAGGTGAAGACAAGTCAGAAATTCTCCTTGTTTTGTATCTAGATGGAAACACTACCCTAGTTACAAAGGATGAGGTGGTGTCTATTGCTACCACTGTAGAGTATTTCCTTCAAGAAGGCTGGAATACTACATTTCCTTGATACTAAATCCCTGATACACAAAATGACCAACATAAGTAAGTAAAATTGCAATGGATATCTAGACAATTAACTAAAATGCTAATTAGGCTCCAAAATCCAGTTTTAGTGCCAATTTTTACACAGTGTCTGCTCTAATTGTTCATGACTTTTTTTTGCTGCAGGCCCTTTGCTTCCTTCATCCTTAGGAACCCTTGAACTTAATCTCATCCTTCAGCAATATCAAAAGAAGTAACTGGAAAAAAAAAGTGACAAAATTAAGAAGGACACTGTGCCATTCCTTTGAAGCAGAACACTGCCGAATGAGAGGGGTATGATAATTATGCCACTCAGATGTATATCCACATTTTTGTCATGGTCCTTGAGGACTTGGAGAAATTTTAAAAATGAATTTCTTCAAGCGAATGCTGAGACATTTTGGCTGCAAGAATCTTAGGAGACTGTGTTGGCCAGATGGTGGCTACCATGCCAGAGAAGTCATGAAATGTTCCAGCTCGAAACTGATTTAAGACACGGCAACAATTACATATTTTATGAGCCAAAATATTACACTATCCCATCAAAAGTCCTCCAGATTCCAACCTGTTGCTATCACCATGACCATCAGTATTTTCAAATACTACTACTAAATAAAAACCAGTCAAGAGGAAAGGTTTCTAATCATCTCCATCCAGGAATATATCTGTGAAGGTTTCTATCACTTCTAACTTATTTCACACCATGTTCTGAAGCAGCAAGCTATCTAAAGTTTAAATACCAGTAGAGTGGATTTCCATCTGTGGGGTCTTGGACCAAGAAGAGTGTACAGAAGTAATTGGTTGGGGCAAATAGAAAAGGAAGGAAATCTTTAAAGCAAATATGGGGCTGTTCACAGCCATTTCATTTTACGGGATTTGTCTGAGAATAAAGAAGGATTTCAAATTTAAAAATTTTCTACCTACGGTTTTAGATGTCACTATAATTAATATCAATGTTCTCTAAACTATTAGAATCATTCCTCTTCAATGATGATATTTGAGCTAGAGAAAGAGTATTATCATGGCAGTGTAAAGGAATTATTCACCAATGAAGAATAAATGTAGAGAGAGAGAGACTGCTTCAAAAGATAATGCAATATCATACCTATTATAAGAAAAAGAATTGTTCAAAACAACTTCATCCAAATTGGTGGAGACACCCTCTGTTCCTCAGGTACAAAAATGTGCAATGTAGTCATTACCATTTCCTAATGAATTGCAAATTTGTTTTTCAGAAATGATTTTCCCAAAAAGCAAACATACCCGCATCAGTTTCCTCAAATATTAACCATATTTGGTTGAAATGTTTCTAAATATAATATGTATATGCTCTTGTCTTACACAGGGGTATATCCTATAGAAGAATCAATAATCTAAGCCAAGCAATAAAAACCACACAAGTAACAGGATTTATTTTTACGATCACAAATATTTAAAGGTTATAGGATTTGCATGTATTATTTGTTTTCTTTTTCTGCTTTTGATTCTGTGTGGCTCTGTTTGTAACAGTGCTTTGAGGGTTAAGTCCACTGGTGGCAGATGTCTGGGTCAGATGCATTCAAAAAGATAACATTCATCCAAATTAGTTGGAGTCCATAAAAAACTGTTTCTCACATTCCTGTCTCCTATTACCGAGTCTGCATTATTGGTTACTGATCTTTGGCTCCCATTTTCAGCTATGCCTCCAGGATCTTCCCCAGCTGGCTCCCAGCCCCTTAGTGAACTTCTTGTTTTGACCCTGGCAGACTGCCATGATTCCACCTCTGAAACCACAAACTAAACCGGACTTGTCCTTTCTTCTGCAATGACTTCACATACTCTGGATTTGGTCCTGCTAAGCCCTGTATTGTGTCAGGCACAGCAATCAAAAAGCAAACCTCAAAGAAGTAAGGTTTTATATACAAGGACTCTTGACTTTCCATTTAGTCTTTACCTTTTTAAATTTAATTCTTTTCATCAACTTACAGGACTTTCCACAATCTGACAGTGGTCCTGGATAGTAGTAACAGTGAGCAATATGACTCCCTAAAAATTAATCTTCATATGGCATCTCAGACCTCAGAGAATCACACGACATTTATCATTTAATTGAGACACACACACAAACACTTGCACTCACTCTGGCTATGAAAGAGCTTGTATCATTTCCCTTTGGCAGATGATGAATCTGAGGCTTATCGTTCTCAAAATCACACATTTTTGTGGTTATAGAATATTCCCAAGGTCAGATATTTTATCTATAAATACCCTGCTCTTTGTCATAAGCCAGACCTTTACAAGCTGAAGAGACAAAAATGCTCTGGACATAAAGATCTACCTGGCCTGAGGACACTAAAAAGAATCACACCTTATTATAACGCTCAGAGAAAATCCTAAAGGAGAAATCCCCTCTTCATCAGGATCAATACATAGTTCAGCCCAGGAATATGATTCACTGTTCTAAATTGCATTGTCAACTCTTCAAAATTAGTCTCTTATTTCTCATTACCAATTATAGCAGAAGGTTGTATTTATAATGTGGGCATTTCCACATTTGGTATCAAGGCAGTACTAAGCCTGACATACAGAAAAAATAAATTTGTATTCCAAAGGGAAATTTTAATGTCTAGGAACAATAAAAGTGTTAGAATGTAAAATGTTTACAAAGAAATAAAAAGTTCACTTCAAAAGTATCACAAAAGTAAGAATAGCTGTAATTTTACACTTGTTCCTTTTCTCTAACCTTTAAAAAATTTGTGCATAAAAGCAGAAAGCAAAAAATTGAAACACCATCATCAATTATATTCTACTATTACTCTGCCATATGTTGAGAAAAGCAAGACAAGAATGTTGATTCATATTTTCACAGTTATTTCTGTGTTTATGTTGTATTTCTCCAACCATTGCCACTTACTGAGTGCTTGTGACCTATGCAGTTACAGTAAAGTAAAAATGAAAAATCTCCTCCTGGTTAATTCTAAAACTTCATAGCATTTTGTATGTTTCACTAAATATTGAAAGGGACAGCTAATTAAGTATTTGGTCTACAACATGGATTTATTTATTTATTTATTCATTCATTCATTCACTCATTAGTAAATCCTTGCTACATTGCCTAGGCTGGCCTTAAACTTCTGGGTTCAAGTGATCCTCTGGCCTCACCCTCCTCCGTAGCTGGGACTCCACATGTATACCACCAGAGCCAACTTTTGTTGTTGTTGTTTTTCATAGATCTATTCAAAACGTAAAGAAGAACAATAATTTAAAAGGATTTGATGTATTTTACATGAGAGACAATCAAGTCACAACTGCATGTCTAATTCTATAAATGTATACCAACAGCACCGATGGTCAAACTCTCAAAAGGAAAATCAAAATCAGTCCCTACATTTGCTACTGGGGAAAAGGGGTCACTGCTATGTCGGAAAAAACAAAAACAAACAAACACAAAAAAGGTCAGACTCCAAGAATAGGATGACAAGAGAATGCTTGAGGAAGAACGCCAATCTTGTGACAAGAGAATGCTTGAGGAAGAACGCCAATCTTGGGATCAGGAGACAAGGAAGCCTCTCTGCAGCTGGTTATGTTTATGTCACAGTCTGGGTACAACAGGGAAGAGATGACACACAACCATAGTCTTTCTGTAGTCCACACCTGTTGTCTAATTGTAGACAACTCTTCAGGGCTCTGATACAGCCTGGGAAAAATAGAAAATTTTCATTCTCTGGCTTTTTTCCAACCCCCAAACCTAACCCTCACTAGGGTTTCACTTCCTACTTGTTTATCCCAGTAGCATAGAGTCACCAATTCACCACAGGCCCCAACACTCCCTACTGCCTTTCCCTCAAATCACCACCATTTTTTCACTTTTCACATTTTTTCACTTTTGCCTGTAAGCATTTGAATTTGTGATTCTCAAACTTTCACCCCATACTAAAATGGATATTGGTTTTCCATTTTGCAAACTCATTTCTGAAAACAACCATTTTAAATGTTGGTTCTGTGGCACACACATTTACCTTTTTCTGATAATTACCTTAAAGGAAACCACTCTCTACACAAGTATATAAGAGTTAAATGCTAAGCATATTATCTAAGGTCAGTAGAGACACAGTGGGGAAGGAATTCCTGGTGCCTGGAATACACAAAAAGGTTTTGTTTTCATACATTTGCATAACTCCAAACTTCTCAGAATAATTAGTCTGTTAGCAATGATAAAACCTGGTATAAAAAGTCAAATAATTTTTATTTCATCAAATAAAAACTATTTAGAATTGAGCTTTTGAAACTGACTCTTCCAACTGGTCTTTTGATTAAAAGCTAATTTTTTAAATAATATGCTTCTTATAATGTGGAGAATATTTTTCAAACATGTTTGAGGAATGCAACACTCAAAAATGTTGTTTTTTTCTTTCTAAAATGAAATTAGTACTGAGATCACTGGCTTTTTTTTTTTTTTTTAATTCTAGATCCAAAAGGTAAAAGACTCACAAGGAAAAAGCTAATATTAGGAAAATTAAAATCTTGGTTAACTTTTTATTTAACAAACTAAAAAAAATCACTGTCACTGAATATTAGATGGGAAATTTTATTCTACATGTGATTGTAAAAGTATAGCTGTGATTGAGGATTTTATTTTAATAGTATATTTTTTGTTGTTATTTATTTATTTATTTATTTATTTACTTATTTATTTATTTTTGAGAGGCAGTCTCACTCTGTTGCCCAGGCTGGAGTGCAGTGGTACGATCTCGGCTCACTGCAACTTATGTCTTCTGGGTTCAAGTGATTCTCCTGCCTCAGCCTCCCCAGGTAGTGGGGATTACAGACACCTGCCACCACACCCGGCTAATTTTTGTATTTTAGTAGAGATGGGGTTTTACCATGTTGGTCAGGCTTATCTCGAACTCCTGACCTCAAATGATCTGCCCGCCTCAGCTTCCCAAAGTGTTGGGATTACAGGTGTGAACCACTGTGCCCAGCCTTTAACAGTATATTTGAAACATGATGGTACTATATTTGCTTAAACGAAATCACAAAATGATTAAAGTGTAGATATTACCAATTAAGTCTTCAAAGTGTATATAAAAAAAACAAGCTTAAATAATTGGGGGAAAATGTTTTTTAAATCATTGCGTCTTCCCAAGCCGATCTCTGATATGTCACATTGCTTACAGATCTTTCCGGATGTCATGGAAAAATATTTCCTGCAGTCTTTTCATTATCTCTACCATGTTGAGAGGATATTAACTTTTATTTTAACCAACATCATTTGGAGACTGAACCCTAAAACACAGTTCAAAACCAGTTGGCTCTTCATCCTCTCCAAACTTTCTCTAGAAACTTAAAGAGATGCAAATGTCTACACCAATCATTAAATAAATCCATTGAAGATTCATATCAGAATCTTCTCTTAATAAGCCTTTAAAAAATGACCAAGCATCATATTCTTTCTCATTTCTCATTACCATGTATGTATCTATCAACTCTTCTGAACCATATTAACCATGACTATCGAAGTTCAAAATTTTCTTAGTGAATGTGGACATTTTCCTATAGAGAACACAAGTGTGTAGATGCTGCCAATCCTTTTTCTTCAATAAAGGCAAATTATTGTGTTAAGCACTATGGGTACAAACACAAGGCAGGCACCCATCCCTGATACCACACTGCACACCAAGAAGCATGGAAAAACAAGCCTTTATATAGTACTCGTCCCTCCAATGTGACAGATCAGCCAAGCGTCATGAAAGCTACACCTCCCAGTCAATCTATACTTTCCCAGTGAGCAGAGACCACCAGGTCATATACCTCCAGATAGCTCTGGTGTTTATGGTATATAATCCTCTTAAATGTATATTTGCTGAGACACAGTAATGACTCACATTGTATATATCCCCACACTACACTATTCCTGCATACAGCCAGAAGCTGCTTTAAAATATTTCCCCAGTCATATTCATACACAAAGATAAATAAATTTTTCAGTTTTTCACCAAATTTTACACGAAGTCTTGAGTCCCATGGTTTTATCACAAAAAGGTACGCTTCAGCTTAAGAAGGGAAGAATTAACCGTTCAATTTCTAACAGTAACGGTACACTGAAGACCTAATTCAAAAGGCACAGTCTGGGATATGTTCACCAACTGCACACAACTGAGTGACAGGTAGAATGCAAAATACTTCGTGCTTTCTTAGTAGAACACTAAAATCTATCAGAGAATACACCTTGATTTTGTCCAACTACAGCAGTAAAAGTAAAGCAGCAAAAAAAAATTATGTTCACTCATTCTCAAAAACAATTTGAAATTTTTTGGAGGGAGGGGGTAGTTAAGTTTTTAATTGAAAGTAAGATTTTTGTTTACTTGTTTCAAATGCATCAAATTACTACGGAAAGCAGTAACAAATGTTAAGCTAGCCACTGTGTCCCCACCAAAATGCAGCAGGTCTTAATATTCTCCCAGCCGTTCTGACAACCACCTTAGGCAGTCCCTCCCCTCTGGAGACTTGGCTGCATTGCACTGGGGAGTTGCATGATGTCCACATGAAACTGTATCATCTGGAGCTTGCTTTTAATATAATTACTTCAAAACAGAGAAAAGAATTAAAAGGCAGGGTTGTTTTTGTTTTGTTTTGTTTTTGTTTTTCCACGAACTGATCCTTTGAAAAGCTACTGAGAGGTGGATAGCTTACCAGAATTAGAAAGAAAAGCTGAACTGTTAAGTCACTTACCCTAATTAAAGATCAATACAGACATTATTAGACATTCATTCTACCCATCTAATCCAGAGTTATGATGTTACTTTTCATGATACCTGTATGTGCTTAATGCCAAATCTGTTTTCCTGCTTTTCTATTGTTTTTTTCTCTATTATTTCCCTTCACCCCACTTTTATTTCTCTTCACAGAAATGTCCCTGCATTACACATAGTAACAAAAGCCACAGTCCCTTTGCAAGAAGGAAGAAACTTGAATTTAAGCAGTTCTTTTAAAAATTCAACATCCAAAGAAATACTTTATTGTTACAGTGTCATTACTACTCCTTAGACTTGTTATTATGTTTGTGAAAGTTAATTATCTGATAAGATACACTGTGGTTATTACTGTCACAAAAAAAAAATGCATGGGTATGTTCATTAATTCAAAGTGTTCCATTAAAATAAAGTGTGTTAACTAAAGAACTGAACAATTATTTCCCCGTAATTATTACTGCACAGTCATTTAGGCATTTCATAACTGTTTTTTTTTTCCTGAATGAAAACCACTTTATATTTAAAACTATTAGCATTTACAGCTTTGTACTGTAAAAGAATATGCTATTTTGCCGATATTTTTGTACTGAAGGCCCTGGTTGAAAATCCAATGTTTTAAATTGAAATTTTTTTCCCCTGTTGTAGAAAAGTGTCAACATTTGAGCAAATCATTAAACATACTAGAACAAGAACCTACAACTCAAATGCTGATTATGATTCACTTCAAATATCTTAAGTGTTAAGTCAACTTTCAATGGAGGATAAAATTAAATGGTTTGTTCAGAAGGAAGAGCAAGAGATTTGCTTACTACTCTCCATTTGTCGTTTTTCTGGGATAATCCATACAAATCTTACGTGAAAGGGAAAAAAAAGAGAAGATAGTTTAAAAATGAAAGCTATAATCTGAATGGAATTCATGTGGCTTCATATCACAAAGCCCTTATAGGTGTCACTGTCTCATAAAATTCTAGCAATAAAATTGAAGCCAAATACTCTCCTTTCACAGAAACTGCCTTTTTCTGAATACCTAAAAATGTGTTCTTAGACAATTGGAAGAGAAAATACATGCACCCCTCTAGCCAAGAGATCTGCAAACTTCTAGGTGACTCATTTGATAACAGGAGACAAAATTGTATAACACACTAAACTCTATTATTTCTAAATCCCAGTAGTTTCTAGTATAATGAATGTCCTATGAGTTCTCTGCAGACATCCAGCAGAACACACTGCCCCCTTGGAGCGAAGCTACACCACCTGGATTCAACAACGCGTATCACTTTGGCTAACCATGACCTCCGCCTTCTCAAACTGATGTACTACTAAAAACTCATATTTTCACACTAGCACAAGCATTGTGTCTTGTGTACATAGATTACCTATAACAAGACACAAGCATTGTGGCTTGTGTATATACATTATCTACAATAATGTTACTTAACGTAATTATACACAAAAATAAAGGGAATTTGGAGGGCCAGTTTGAAACAAAACCAGAAGGCCAGGTTAATGGCTCATGCCTATAATCCCAGCACTTTAGGAGGTCAAGGTGGACAGATCACCTGAAGTCAGGAGTTCAAGACCAGCCTGGCCAACATGGTGAAACCCCATCTCTACTACAAATACAAAAATTAGCCAGGCGTGGTGGTGTGTGCCTGTAATCCCAGCTACTTGGGAGGTTGAGGCAGGAGAATTGCTTGAACATGGGATGCAGAGGTTGCAGTGAGCCAAGATCATGTCATTGCACTCCAGCCTGGGCAACAAGAGCAAAACTTCGTCTCTAAATAAATAAACAAAACAAAACCAGAAAATTCAATTTTTTTCCATCTTGTTTCTTAAATCCAACCAGTTTCAACATACCCTCATGTACTGGTTAAGCTTCCCTAAACCGAAAATCTGAAATCCAAAATGTTTCATAACCCAAAACTTTTTGAGCACTGACACGAAACCGAAAGTGAAAAATTCCACATATAAAAGTACTTAACAGAAACTTCATTTCATGCACAAACTTATTTAAAAGATTGCATAAAATTACCTCTGTGCAATGCATATAAGACATATAAAATATAAATGAATTTTATATGAAATTTCACATACATGAAATATAAATGAAAGGTAAATATAAAATATAAATGAATTTTGTGTTTAGACTTGGGTCCCATCCCCAAGATATCTCATTATCTATATGCAAATATTCCAAAATCAAAAAAAATTAAATGAAAATCCAAAATCTGAAACCCTTTTGGTCCCAATCATTTCAGATAAGAAATACTCAACCTGTATCATAATAACCCTGATTCTACAGGCAATTAATGCAGTTTCAATATGCAAATTAAGAAAATAGGGAGTCTCTCTGAGCCTATTCTGGCTCTAGAGGTTGTCCGATAAAAAATAAAAATAAAATAAAATAAAAATTGAGAAGGAAGAAAATACACAGATCACTAATTAGAAAATAAGCTATAAATCATGGGGTTAAGTTGGTTACTTTTAATTTTTTGCAGATGTGAAGATACCCAATAACCACTGACTACCATGTTGCTAGTGTAAAAATATATCACCCTGGAAAGAAATTCCAGTGGAAACTGGCTCTTTTAGCACTATTTCGCTCAATGTAAACACCACCAAGAACAGTGTCATGCTACCTAAAGAAGTACTAGGTCTGAGGAAAGCCACATGCTCGTTTATTCTTTGTAGTAAAATCTATTCTTTGTGATCATAATTATTCTTCTAACCTAAAAGAGGCTTTAATTAGATGTTCAAAAAGTAGATCAAATTAGGTGAATATTCAATTTGCAAACTCAGCCAAACTAGACAGGTTTCATTCTAATTACATGCAGATAAATACATGGAGACACATATGTTCACCACAGTCTTCCATGTGCTTCCTTTTTCAGGCAACTGCAAGATTAAGCCAAACTGTTTTGCAAAGCATTCCAGAAAGAACCATCTTACATAGAAGAAAATAATTTCTGATTTTTAATCTTAACTGTAATACTAAGAGACTGCATCAAAGATCAGACAATTTACCTGTTTAAAATGTCAATTATATAAAGAGATAGTATAATTATTACTAGAAGAGAAAATGCAGGCAGAAAACAATAAAGAGTGAAAAATACTTGGAAAATCGCAATGTGCATGCACTGTGTTAAGTGATTCATAACTGTCTTTCAATTCAAACTCGAATCTTTACTATAATAGAATTCCAAGAGGGATTTTCTTACTCTCAAAATTGTGTTTACAATCTGAAATTGAGAACAAAAAGTGCAAAGTATTCCAAAAGTTAGAGATAGCGTGCAGTGAGCAAGCCAGAAGCTTGTGGGAACAATTACATACCTGAGCTCAGATCAAAATATACCAGAGCAGATCTTGCTACAAGTACCTACCCTCAGCCTGTCCACCCCTTCCCCAGCTGTCACAGAAGGAGGATCAAAGAGGAGCACTGAGCAGCTTTGTGGGGAGTTCAGTGGAGAGAGAGGACTCAATTAACTCTCCTCTCTACGGGAAAGGGGAAGGAGGTACTCCGTGTACCAAAGTGATGAGGTTTCAAAATCACACAAAAGATTAGGGGTGCATGTAAGCAGACAGTGGCCTCTTATTCCTTGGTTTGATGCACACAGCCCCACTCTGGTACTGTTACCAGAGGGTAGTGGGGTGAATTTTAAGGAGAGCTTCCAGAGAGTTCGGGAATATGGCATCTTATCTGTTTTATTCCCCCTCCACTATGGAGAAAAGAAGTTTCTTAGCATGTATCCCCTGCAGGTTGGGGTAGACCTGAGCAGACAGACTGGCACTCACTTCTGCTATAGAGATTTCTGAGGGTATAAGACCTGATGTGCTAGTCCATAGCAGCCAGACAGACAGATTGTGGTGAGGTATACCAGGGAGAAGCATGCGGGAAATCTCATCCCTAGAGTTCGGGGCGGTGGCTGGAAGAAGCCCCTAGTACTTTCCATTCTCCCACATAAAGAGACACAACGGTTGGTGGAAGGAAATAGGCTGCTGTGTCATTCAAGTCACCTCAAGGAGAAGTAGTGGAAACCCCAACTCATGCGAATCTGGAAGTTTCAAAGAGAGACAAGGACCTTTTAGGATACAGTAAATTAGAAGAGTAAGAGTAGAGCAATACGTTTGTCCAAGAAACAAGTGAATGATAATCCAGAAAAAGTAGGCTGGAGTCAGAATGGGTCACCTGGAATACCAGTTTAAAGAAATCATAGAGGTTATGAAGAATGTGGAGCCTGTCAAGGTTTGAAGCTAGGGAGTGAGCAGTGCTATAGGAAGGAGGAATGGGAAGTTAGTCAAATCTCAAACAAGAACTTGGCAAGTCCCTATGAAATGATGTCTTGCTTTCTCTCTCCTCTCCTACTTGTGCCAAAGAAGTTCAGATTGCTAAAGAGAAAGATTACAGCGGTCAGTGTTTTCTGCCTTTTAAAAAAAACAAAAAAAAATCATCAAGTAAGAGATGTGAGTAAATGATCAAAAATCACTCAGCTCACTAACAGAGGGACAGTTCACTATTTGAACCCATGGTTTTCTTCTCTAACCCCTTGATTTGGACAGGAAGAAAAGGCATCAGAAAAAGATGGGAGCAGCTAAAATCTACTTATTTAACAAAAATTCCTAACATGACACAATTGTATTAACTTTAGACCATATGTTGTACATTAGATAGACTTGTTCATCCTACGTATCTGCTATTTTGTATCCTCTTGACCTACATCTCCCATTTCTTTTCCCTCCCCGGACCTGTAGCAACCACTGTTTCATTCTCTATCTCTGTGTATTATACCCATTACACAGAGAATGAAGCAGTGGTTACTACAGCTATATCAGCTTAAATGTATGGATTATAGTCTACATGTAAGTGAGATCATGCAATATTTTGCTTCCTGTGTCTGGCTTATAAGTAGACTTTACCTACTCTTGTCAGCTAAAATATGTGAGATGACAGATGTTAATCTGCTTCACAACAGTAACCCCTACACTATCTATATGTTTCTATAATATCTATATGTATCCCATACTTTCGTGTTGTAAACTTCAAATATGCATAATAAAATTTGTTTTTTTAATCTATTCAGTTGATAGAAATGGATGTCATTTACAGTGTTCAAAAAGAAAGGAAAACAAAAAAAGATTCAGTGCCCCAATAGCAAGAAGACAACAGGTCACCTGCCAAAGCACTGAAGAACTAAGACTAGGGTGGGGATGACCAGTGGGTATATGAAATGCTACAGAGAGGCGACAGAGAATGAGGCCCAGGAAAAGTGCATTTCTTTCAGTAGTTAGAGAGGATCACTGGTACATTTGAGAGTGCAGCTGAGTTTCTCTGGAGGAAGACAGATTGAAGGGAAGTAGGTGGTGAAGAATTAAGGCAAAAATTTCTTGAAAGTGTGAGGACAAACACAGCCTGTGTGTGGATGTGGGGGTGGGGAGAGGATGTTTCCTTCACTTAATACTGTGGCAATGCAGACATTCTTATATATTCCATTTCTACCTATACAGTGTGCTTGGAGAGTATCAGCTTGAAAAAGGAAAGTGAAGAATACAATTAAAGACAAAATAGAAAATAAACGTATTCTAAATGAATAACCCCAAATTTCAACAACTTAATTTTGCAGAAAAAATGATACAGTACTTCTCATTTAAAGTTTTGTTTCCTTTTTAGACAGAATATCCCTCTGTCGCCCAGGCTGGAGTTTATTCTTCTGCCTCAGCCTCCCGAGTAGCTGGGATTACAAGTGCCCACCACCACGCCCAGCTAATTTTTGTGTTTTTAGTAGAGACAGGGTTTCACCATATTGGCCAGGCTGGCCTCAAACTCCTGACCTTGTGATCCGCCCACCTCGACCTCCCAAAGTGCTGGGATTACAGGCATGAACCACCGTCTCTGGCCGCTTCTCATTTAATTTTCGAAAAATATATGCAAGGTATCATCCCTAAACTAATATTCACTAAATGAATTTAAAATACAACAAAAGTAAAATGAGAGTGGAAGGCATATAAATCAGTAAGTCTTGAAAAAGTGTTTTGGAAAAGGTGAAAAATAACAATGGCAGGAAATATGTATTACGTAAATTAAAAGAAGCAAAGGGAATAAAAGTTCACCCAGGATACAGAACATATTAAAGATACTTTAAAAAATTTACTGCTGTAAGCATACCTTTAAAACTTATTGCTATAATTTTCCTGAATCCATTTTCTAAACTGTAAAGCAGTTTAGAAAAAATTCCACTTTTTGAAAATGTACCTATCCAAATATTTTGTCTACAGGAATTAGAGAAATGCCTACATTGAATATGGAAATATAGTCACTTTCAGTAATCTAAAAGTGCACACTTAAAGCGGCATAGACCTAAAAAGAAATCTCCAGAAATAATTTTTTACACACCTATTGCTTGAAGAGACTGCTGCATCAAAAGCTGCAACTTACAACTTTTGAAAAACATGCCACGTGCCTTTCTTGTGGTTCCATATGAAAGAACTGTATCTATAAAGGACTCTATTTTTATACTTTGCACTATTTGTCCTGAATCCTTTGAAAACTCTCTTGGACAATTTCAAATATACTGGAGTAACTAAACGTTGGAAAATACATCATTTACATAAATACTCAAATATTCATCAGGAAAGGTAAACATCTCATAAGTCCATAAACATTCATGGGTAGAAAATGTCACAAGTTTTCACTCAAACTAAATTACGATTTAAGGCTATTAACTCCTTATACATCTGTTAAATTATCTATTCATGTTGTATCACCTTCTTGTTTGTTAACCGTTCATGTTCATGACAATTTTGAAGTCAATCTAACACTAATAAAACCTTTGATGTAATCTTCTTGGTTTAAGTTACTGCTAGATCTTCTTACATCCATTTCTTTGCTGAGACTTGAAAATAATTTTATTACTACAGAAGCTCTCTAATTAAACAGAATGAGATTCAAGTAGTTTATGCAAATGGGTTTTCATCATATACCAAATGCAAATTAAAGGGAAAAGTCACCTGAGACAGACATTAATTTTCCCCAGAAGAATTTGACACTACATGTATTTGCAAAACATATTGACTAAAATTTTCATTTCAGTCCTTCAACTTTGTCTAAATGTAATATTTCATGCTTTATTAGGGTTAGGCAGGATGTTACACATATTAATAGTGACATGCTGGGGTTCCTTGTAATACACATTTAAATTTACCTTCTTATACTTACTCATCAATTTGCTATTTTACTTCTTAAAATATTAAAAAGGGTGTAAAGTTAGACACTGAATATCCTCTAACGAACAAATCTCCAATTATTAAACACTCTTAGGAAAGCACCGTTTCACAACTAGATGATGTCACATACTGTCCCTGAAATAGTATTCCTTTCAGATGAACAGATAAAAATGGCAACTGATTATGAAATTTTTAGTGAAGGACCTAAATATAAGGTCCCCAGTTAGCAGGGAACATGTAACATACCTTCATTTTCCAACATTTTACTTTTTGTACTGTGTGTGTGGGGGTGGGTATGTGGGAGTGTATTTTTAGAGGCCTAAATCATCTCAATCTTTCTGTTTCAATTCTGCCAATTAAAAACAGTAGATACAGCAAATAAATGTAATTGGAAAATTTATATGGAAAAGAATCAGAAACCTCTTATCCATTTCCTATATTAAAATGAGCTTATTAAACCTGCAAAACTTAAGTATTTCATAAAACACTTGACATTTTTTTCCTACTAAGATTTTCTTACATATCTTATCATAGATATTTCAAGCGAATTTGTATTAGCTGATTTTTTTTAATTTTTCTCTTTGGTAGTAATCAAATCATCTCTCAGAGTATTTTTCTCTATGAAACACAGTGACTGTCTCCATTTAAAGAAACACACACACATACAACTAAAGTTGAACTGAAACGTAAGTAGAAATTGTACAAAAGAAGATTTGAAGCAAGTTATGACCTCTTTCTCATGTTGTCACCTATTTTCCCCATCCTAAGCTTGAGTTGGCTCCATCTGCCTAATTATAAGCTTAAAATCCTCTGGGTGGTGACTGAGTCTATATTCTGCACTGCACTTAACACATTTTTCATGCTCTATAAATTATTAATAATAACAGTAGTAACAGCTATACTTTTCTTAATATAAAAGAAAATATGAACCTCACAACTGGTACTTACTTACACTCTCTTAAGTCTAAATAACAGACAGCTGGAGTAATGGTTACTAAGATGACTTTGCCTCTCCCTTCTATTCCATTTTTAATTCTCCGTAATGTTATCTCATTTATGTTTTTTTCTATGTTTTTAATTTATCCCTCTAATTTCCTAACCTCATATATTTATTCTCTTATTCTGAATGAAAAGCAGCACCAGTATTTTTAATTTAGCTGCTAAGGGAAATATCTCTATTTGTGTATGTTTAATTGGCATAACTAGTGCACTGAAGTAGTGTTTCTCAACTTTGGTGCCATTGACATTTGGGGCTGCATAACTTTTTATGAGTGCTATTGACATGTGGGGCTGTCCTGTGGTTTGTAAGATGTTTAGCGGCATCCCTGAAACCTACCCAGTAAATGCCAGTAGCACATCCTGCCCCCTATTCTGACAACCAAAACTGTCTCCAAATGTTACCAAATATTCCCTGGGAAACAACTGCCCCACCAGGTGGAGACCCATTGCAATATGGTAAAACTGTTCCCTTCACTGTGTCACATTGCTGGAACCAACGCAGAATAAAAATGTGATAAATAGGAAGTGGGAATAACAAAAAATCACACACACACACACGCGCACACACACACACAGTATTTTGAATGTGCAATTCAAGCATTTAAAAAGCCTGAGGTTTGGTTCACACTTGTAATCCCAGCACTTTGGCAGGCCAAGGCAGGCAGATCACAAAGTCATGAGATTGAGACCATCCTGGCCAACATGGTGAAACCCTGACTCTACTAAAAACACAAAAATTAGCCGGGCGTGGTGGCACATGCCTGTCGTCCCAGTCACTTCGCAGACTGAGGCAGGAAAATTGCTTGAACCCAGGAGGAGGAGGATGCAGTGAGCTGGGATCGTGCCACTGCACTCCAGCCTGGTGGCAGAGCAAGACTGTCTCAAAAAAAAAGCCTAAAGTTAATACAAGCAAAAGTAAGTGAAACTCCAATACTAAGGATTATTTGATGGCCAGAAAATTAGTTCTGCTACTTTACTTATGAAAGCTAACCTGGAAAGGAGCTCTAAGTAAGGCACTAGCTGTGATTTAAGACCAGTATGTTTTAACATCCAATTAAAATAAATCCTTCTAACAGCACTTTTATAAAATCACTTAGCTTGTTAAAACATATAAAATGTTTGGCTCCCTTGGGCTAGATTATGATTAAGGTACATTCAGAGAGGAAAAAATGCTTCTCATTTCACAAGGTCACAGTCCATTTCCAAATGAGCTTATACGTCATTATTTTCCAAAATGGGGTTTTTTTGTGTGTGTTTTTTGTCTGTTTGTTTGTTTGTTTGGGGTTTGCTTCCTTCACTAAACTAGCTGAGGTCCTCCTACTTCTGAGCATTACTATAAATCTAGATACTGTCAAATAGCATTTAATCTCCAATGCATTTTAAAAGCCTTGTAAATTACAAAAGAAATAACCAGGGTACATTTTTTTTCCCTTTAAGTTTTCTCTCCTGTGGTCAGTAAACACATGTCAACATCCACCTTCTTTATTTTAAGCACCAATACAGAGAACATTAAGTGGATGTCACATACACTTGGGACGTACGGGAAGCCTCATGTGATAATGCTTACACGCTTGAGATCCGTAGCTGATTCCACCCGGGTTTGAAATCTGGCTCCCAACCTTTCTCTCCTACGTGGCTTTGAGCATGTTGCCCTCTCTAAGCTTCTAGTTCCTCAAGTGTGAAGGGTGGAAATTTTTGTACCTATTTTATGGAATTGCTGTGAAATGGAAATACAAAGGTTTTCTCACATATCCTGCACACAGTGAGTTGTATAATAAATGTTAACTATTACAGATTCATTAATCGATAGATGAGCTTCAAAGTAAGTACTGTCTCATGCAAAAACCCCACTCCTCCCCCTCCTAAATATATGTAATCCTGTATTTCTTTATGTCATACCCCTAACTCCAGGTACACACTACACACACACACACACACACACACACACACGTCTCACACCTGGCAATCCTATTCCCTCCATCACACTCAACACCTCAAGTTCCTATCCAAGAAATAATGAAGCCCTGTGCCTCCTTCAACATCATCAAAACATTTCAGGTACTATGCTTGTGGACCAATTATCTCATGTCACCTTCAACATCATAGACAGATCTTATCTCCATCACCTTGTCTCCATCCCTACTGTCCCCACTCTGATTCAGTCTCTTGCCTTCCATGTTCTGGGCAATTTTAGAAGCATTCCAACTTATCTATATTTACAGTAGCACCCCTACTCAGATCCACTCTTCACAGTGAAGTCAGGGTATGTTTTCTAAAGCACATATTCCATCATTACTTCCCTCTGTAACATACTGCAATGTGCTCCTGGTCCCTGACCTTCAGGATCAGCTCCAACCCTCAGAATCTAATAGCTAAGGCTCTTACCTGAGCCCTATCGTTCTAGCCTATTTTGACCAATGCTGAGTGTTTTTCATAAAACCTATACACTAACCATAGCAAACTACCTCCAGGTCCCTGAATAAGTGACATTACTCCTAATACTTTTTTGTATATTAGGACTGATGCCTGGCATGTAAATCTCCATGCATTTGTTGTCTAGTTCACTTTCTAGATCTCCTTTAAGCATTACCTTCTTCATGAAGCAGTTTCAGAACCCTCTGAGGCTGAGAGATGCTCCTTCATATGAATTCCCTTCTAACAATGCCCTAAACCCAACTTAAGGAGCTTACACTGCATTATAATAGCTTTCTCATCTATCAAACCCACCAAAATTTACTGCCAAACATCAGCATCATTTTCATCTTTTATTTTATTTTATTTTACTTTATTTTATTTTATTTTTTGAGATGGAGTTTTGCTCTGTCATCTAGACTGTGGTGCAGTGGTGTGATCTCAGCTCACTGCAACCTCTGCCTCCCAGGTTCAAGCAATTCTCATGCCTCAGTCTCCCAAGTAGCTGGGATTACAGGTGTGCACCACCACACCCAGTTAATTATTGTGTGGGTCTTTTTTTTTTCTTTTTGAGATGGAGTTTTGTTCTTATGGCCCAGGCTGGAGTGCAATGGCATGATCTCAGCTCACTGCAACCTCTGCCTCCCGGGTTCAAGCGATTCTCCTGCCTCAGCCTCCCGAGTAGCTGGGATTATAGGCATCCACCACCACACCCAGCTAATTTTTATATTTTTAGTAGAGACAGGGTTTCTCTGTTTTGGTCAGGCTGGTCTCGAACTCCTGACCTCAGGTGATCCACCTGCCTCGGCCTCCCAAAGTGCTGGGATTACAGGCGTTAGCCACCGCGCCTGGCCCATTTTCGTCTATTTTGTTGTTGTTGTTCAAAAAATGGAGTGCTTGGCACACAGTAGACACCCAAAGTAAGTCTGTAAAAAAGAATGCCTGAATGAATGAAATGAATGAATAAAGTGAATAATAAGGAAATTTTTTCATTTTGCTATAAAAACCCATAATGGACAAAGACATAATCAAATGGCATTTTTAAATGGCTTGCATACATAATATAGCCATAAACGATGTTGCACTTTAACAAAAAATTGAAGATTTAAAACACAGAACTGATTTTCAGGTTCCACCTAGTAATTCCTAAACTGGAAATCTCAACAATCAAAACGTATAAGCCATAAGGACACATGCACACATACATTCATCACAGCGCTATTCACAAGAGCAAAGACATGGAATCAACCTAAATGTCCATCAACAGTAGGCTGGATAAAGAAACTGTAGTATATATACATGATGGAATACTACCCAACTATGAAAAAGAATGAGATAATGTCCTTTACCGTAACACGGATGGAGCGGGAGGCCATTATCCCAAGTGAATTAACATGCAGGAATGGAAAACCAAACACCCTATGTTCTCACTGGTAAGTGGGAGCTAAACATTGAGTACAGACACAAAGAAGGAAACAAGAGACACCACGGGAGGGAGGAGGCTGAGAAGGAGGATGAGGATCAAACAACTACCAATCAGGTATTATGTACTACCTGAGTGATGAAATAGTAAGTACACCAAACTCCTGTGGCACACAATTTATCTATATAGAACCAATCTGCACATGTACCCCTGAAACTAAAATAAAAGTTTTAAAAAATGTGGTAGCCAGATTATCAGACACCAGCAAGGCATAAAGTGGAATGTCAAGTACCACTTTCATTGCAAAATGTCTGACTTCCCCATGACAATTTGTAGTACTCCCTAAATTACTAACAGACCCTGGCACCACAAGCAGTGGGGACTCACTTGGGAAGTGAGCAACACATGTATTTAGTTCTAAGGTTGATGAATCAGAGGAAGGGGAAAGAAGCAGCAGTTATTTTGATGTGTTGGGGGTCTCGTTGCCTTTTGTATCTCAGCCTCTGCTGGTCTTGAGGCTCTTTATGGGGCAGGCTGCTGGTGTCTCTCTCTCTTGCTATCTCTGCTGACAGCTTCTCTGTGTGACGGCTTGGAATTCCAGCAGTGAAGTGTGAAAATAAAACACAGGCAAAAATTTACATGGGAATTTAAAATTGGAGTTATATTTTTGAAAGTTTTGAAGGCATTAAACATTCAGAAAACTGCTTCCTTGTTAGAGCACACAGGGAAGGAAGAGTAAACAAGGTCAAATCCAATTTAGACATTATTTCACACGAGGCTCTACACCACCCTCACTGTCCTTAAGACCCCGGGAGTCCTAGATTAACTGTTCTGACTCAAGTTAATGTCAACTATTTGACCTTTTCAAAACCACTAAAAGTTAACATCTACCACATCAAACTTCTGTTCCTTCTGTTACATGGTTTGCTCTTTTAACAGAAGTTTAAAAAGAAAAAAAAAAAAAAAAAAAAACTTTATGTCATAATCTAAGGAGATGAGAGAATCTATACTCTCTTGATTCAGTCTTCTCTCCCCCCATCCCCTTCACTTTCAGGGTATTCCAGAATTCAAGTTCAAGGAGGGTAAAAGAAAGTCCTGCCAAAGTCACCAATCAATACTTTTCAATAATAAAGGAGATAGAGTATTTTGGCCCATATTTGCTTTCTATAGGAAAGGATTCCAAAAGTGAAGAGGAGTATAATTATTGACTCCAATTTCCCAAAACCTTTCTAGTATAAATGTTTCTGAAAGGCACTGTGTTTTGCAGTGGTTTGATAGAACGGATTCCTTTATGTATAAAATGAAATATTTTTGGCCATAGATACATAAAAACACACAGCACATTTATATCCAGTCTAATAACATAAAATTGATGGCATGGTTTGGAACCTATTCTCTGGATTAAAAGTGAGGTCTAGTAGTAGCAAGGGTGATTTAAACAACCTAAAATAAAATGCTTTGGTAAAGAATAAAACGTTTCATGCAAATATCCATTAATAATACTGTGCCAATAATATCGAGAGCAATTCATGTCACAATGCACACCAGAAAAACAATCTCAGGAATTTCTGAGTTAAACAGATGACCCTGTTGGAAGTACATAGAGGGTTGGGATGGAAACTGATAAGAAATGGAAGATGGTAGTACAGGAATAGCAACCATTAGCCTCAACAGCCTATAAAAAGGATTCCATCTTTAGAGGCAGAAACTGGTCGCTTCCTACTGAATTTATGGAATCCTAAAATGATGCACTCTCATCTAGCATCATCCCACAACTTCAAAGCAGTTTGTTCATTATCATGCAATTTCAGCAAATCACATTCTCTTGATGTGATTTCTGATCTGGAAATTCAGATATTTAAATAACTGTTCTCCAAGTTCCTATTTCTAAAACTGCTTCAAAATTCCTAAACTTTCCCACAATTATGAGAAAAATGTGTGAGGCTTGATGGTCATCACTTCATATTCACTGTGAATATCTTTGCTCTCTTAGAGAATGATGTCAGCAAAAGTTTCCTTTCACCACTTGCGGGTATCTATGAAACTACAATTTTACACAGGAGGCACTGTCAGACAGTATAGAACGCCTTCAACTCCTGAGGCAATGTTGCTTTCAAACTGCTAAATTATCTTTTAAAAGATTCACCAATTATGTTGCAGGAAAAACACATGTGGTTTAGAATATAAATATTTACAACAGATACTGAGATTCAGAGGTGAAAGAATGAATAGTGATATGGTGTTTTCTCCCAAGAGACATTTGCCATGACTGAGACCATTGCCACAGAAAGCTTTGTTCTCCGTTCCCTCTGTGTGCCTGCCTGCCGAGCACTTCTTCCACTACAGTCATTACAACTACTTCTTTGGACAGGTTATGATTGTTGAGCAAATACGGCATAATATGTGCCTTATAAAGCTTTCAATTTAACAGAAGCTTCTCAAAAGTACAAATGTACTAATTCTAATTACCAATATCTTACGTTTCACACTGCATGTCTACTAGACAGAAGATCAATTGGCCAGAAAGCAAATTAATCTCATTAAAATCCTTAATGTAATCCAGTACAGTACAAGGAGATTAAATGCAATATTGAAACATTTCTTATAAACCATATTTTATATATTTGATACTATGATTTCTTTTGTTTCTACTGCATAATTACAAATACATCATTTTGAATAATTTATATTATCTATTTAAAATCTACTTAATTAATCAAAAGAGAAATAAAGAAAAGAAAGAAATTGAAAAGAAAAATTTATCTAAAAGCCGTATGTAAGAAGCAAAAGCGCTAACACTGGAAAACCAGTGTTGAAAAGAATCCACAGTTTTCAATGATACCACCTGTTCCTCCTCGAAAGCTAATTAAAATACACCTTAGGAAACATAATTGCCTACAACTTTAATTACATCTCTTCCAAGAATAAAGGACTACCACTCCCAGGATATGTTTTCTCACTCAGCTACTGGTGTGGCTTCTCTCGTGTTGAATCTCTTTCTGACATCATAAGTGACTGCCCACCTTTCCATATATGTGCAATCATGAGATTCAAAGCCTGTATCATTTCAGAAACTAGTAAATTCAATAGCAATTTTATATTTATACCTACCTATCTCTACACTGACTATATAAACACACAAACATAATGTATGTACATCTATATACTAGATGATATTAAATATACACACATAGATATAGCTACAATTATACTACTTAGCAAAATACACATACTATATAAAAACATATACACACACGTATAAATACACACAAATATGCCTATACTTCTATATCTATGTCTTTCCATTACCAGAACAAATTATGATATGCATCTGTTTGCAAATACATTGTTTGACATTCAGAACTAATTTTCCACTGGAAACAATGTCCCAGACTAGCCCATCGCAGGCTTACAAATCCTACATATAGTCGAACGATGGACCTCATGGGACTGATGTGAGTTTCAGGGCCCTGGAAGAAGATATGCCTTGAAAGCAGCAGCAGCAGCACAGTGGAGGAAAGGAAAGGGAAGAGGAGAAAGAACACATGTTGCTCCATTTCCTAGGTTCCAAAATTGGAAACACTTTTTGGTATTCCTCCTCTCCCTTCCTCCACCTATCTCCTGACTTTGTTAGCGCCCTCAAGTGTCCTCCACGTTCAGCCTGTGGACTTCCACCAAAGTCATGTCATTCCCAGTCATGCCTCATGCCAACACATCCACATCTTCCCTGATCAATCATCCATAGATGCAGACATCCAGTATATATGAACTCTTTTAGACGTTAGAAATTAGTATTTTAGTTATTGGTAAAGTCCCTATAACCACAGCAAACACATTTCATTTATGTTTGTTTCTTAAAGAACATGCTTGCTAATGCAAACAAAAAATTGAGAGAACTGTAGCTAGCGAACCAAAAAAAAAAAAGAGAGAGGGCGTAGATGCTGTGGGTTACAGTTTTATATATTTTGGAACAGCTAGTTTGAAGAAACAGTTTACCCAAGAAGCTGTTAACTTAAGATAATTCAGTTGTTCCCAGCCTTCTCTTTTTCCACTGAGAGAAGAGTCATGTCTTTAAAAGCTTTTTTCCCTCAATCTGTACCTCCTCCCCATCTCCATATACACACGCATCTAGACTGCTTAGGAAAAGCTTCTCCAACCAAGACCAGGTTAGCAGCAAAAGAAAGTGGTGGTGCAAAGCCCCCAGCCCTGAAGGATGTGCGTGGGTCATAGATAAGTTGCCTTTGTAGAGATACCCCACTGCAAACACTCTTTTAAAGATGACCTGAAAATTCCCATCCTTGAATATAAATTCATTTCTCCACTGTTGTTATTGTTTCTAGCAAACTACTTAATATAAAAAGCAACAACAGCAATACGAATTCAGGGATTGCCCTTCCGCCACTTAAAATACATAATATCTACCATTTTCATTATTATATTCTTGGAAACTGGTACATTATTTTGGCTCTAAAAGGTGCTGAACAACCGACCACAGTAGGACGAGACAATGAAAATCTCTAAAACGCTCTAAAAACATTTCCCACAAAACATGCAAGGATTTTTTTTTAAATCCTTAAATATGAAAAATCACCACTTCATAGCCCACATTTATGAACATATGTAGGTATAATATTCAATAAGACAGAGAAATAGCGGTATAGACATCTTTGTCATTCAGTACAAGCTAACCGCACAATGTGCAGAACGTATGTGACTCATCAAAACATAATAAAAATGCATTATGCATTAGGCAAACAACAAATAGTGTTTTCGCACGAGAGAAGTCTAAATAAGAATGTAAATTTTTTTATTAAACCTCTTCAACGAGACTTTGACTCCTGCCAGGATATACACACTCCTAGCATGACAAACAAAAACTAACAACAGGAGTTCCCAGGGAAGAAGCCTGAACTTGGGCTTTAAATAATTAACACCTTTCAAAGAAAACATAAATGTTTGGGGGGACAGATATCCCAATTACACCAATTTGATTATTACAGATTGTATACAAGTATCAAAATATTACACGTACCCCAAAAATATGTACTATGTCAATAAGAAATAAATTTAAACCCCCTGTAGTACACAACATATACATTTTTGTAATTAAAAAGAAAACTATATTAAATTACAAAAATCATTTAAAAATAATTAACACACTTTTTTCCCTTAACTTATACCTATAGCAGTTTGTTAGCAGTTAAGCCAAAATGTTATCCTAGTATAGCAGTTGATGTGTAAAGCTCTTTCTTTATTAAAACATTGGACAGAACATCACATTTACGGAAAATTAAGGTGGCTGAAATGGGAGAGGTCTGAGTTTATTTTCATTAAATGTCAAAGATTTAGTAATAATAATCACATTTTCTTTCCACTCAGTTAAGTGTATAAAACAGATACTCCTTATTTTAGCTCTTCTAACGTAGGCCTATCATGGGTTTGCTGCTCCTTTCTGAGTCGTTATTTTTTTGTAAGCGAGTTTTTGCTGTTGCTATTTTGTTTTCAGTATTTGTTTTTAGCATTCAAGACTATGACTTGCAAGATCCCCCCGCCCCCCAAAAAAAGTGTCTAAAGGCTTTTAAACTTGGGTTGTAGACAGATGAGTTTTCACCATAACTCCACCAGCAGCATTTCAAATCATTGCCTTAATAGGTTCACATGATTTTCCACATCTTAACTTTTGTAAGAGGTATATAAAGAAAGAGTAGCAGGCTTGGAAGAAGAGGCGGATCTGGCTTAAGAGGGCATACCACTTTTGAGTGACACACACGAAGCTGCATTTTCTGCATGTGCTATAGTGTCTTCCCGGAGGAATTCTCTTCAAATTTGACTTTGCATTCATGATTTGATTGCCAGGTTTGAAAGCCAAATTTATGAAAACATAGGGAGAATATAAGACACTGTAAGTTAAGTTTCTTTGAAAAGCAGTAATTCATAACTTGGATAAGCGTCTCTCTTTCATGGAGACACTACTTTCTCAAAAAAATAAATAAAATTTTTAAAAAGTGTATACGTAAGTGAAAGAGAGAGAAAAGAAAAGGAAATTCCAGAGGACTTCAGTCATTTGCAAACAGTTCACTTTTTTCAGCCTGGTTTTAATAACCCTCCAATTCAGCTCCAACCTGACTCTCAGAACCCACCTCCTCTACATGTCATCAAGGAAGAGAAGGAAGAAATAAAATTTAAAAATCCTTCTTGCCAGTCCTATGGCAGGTCGTATTTTCCAAAGATGCACACATCTCACACCATAAGCTTTCCTTCCACTGGCAGTGGGGAGTCCATTCCCTCCATTTGAATCTGGGTACAGGCTTGTGACAGCACTGGCCATAGAGTATGCTGGAAGCGATGCTATATGACTTCCCAGGCTAAACAGCAAAGAGATACAGCTTCTGCCAACTCTCCTTCCGGCGGACTTCATTCTACCTTCTTCCCTTTTCTTCCCCCACCAGAACATGTGCTTCAGGAGTCCTGGGCTAAGATGTGATGTAAGGGTTCCAACTACTCTGAAGCTGCCGTGCCAGAGAGAACTCATCAGGAGGCCAAATACAGACAGAAAGGGAGGTATCTGAAGAGTCCTAACTGTACGAGCCCCCAGTGTTTGAGACGTCCCAACATCAACCAGTGGGCTTGTGAATAGGTAAGGGTTCAGAGGACTCCAGCTACCCACCCCTCCTTAAAGTCTTCGCGTTGCAGCCTGAGATATGGTGCAGCAGAGAAAAGTCATCTCTGCTGTGCTCTATCTGAATTCCTAACCTATAGAAATCCATGACTGTAACAGATGTCTTTTTATAAGCTACCAACATTTTGTGTCATATATTATACACATACAGAAACTCAAACACTCCCAATGTGATTGCCAGCAAACCCAATTCTCTGCAAAATAAAAACAAGTATTATGTCCCAAGAACTGTATTTTGTGTATCACCACTTCTCCTCACAATGATTTTGTAAGCCATCTCTATTTTACAAATGAGCAATACCGGGCTTAGAGAAGCTAATAAGGTGCTCAATGTCACACAGCTGACAAGTGAACCAAACTTGGACCCCACATCCCTCTTACGGCAAAGATTATGATACTCCTCTTTCCTTCACCGATATTCCTCTTTCCTTTCCCTACAGGTTCACACTGCAGAGGAAATAATGTGACTAAGGTCTCAGTTATAGTACCGGGTTCAGTAAAACTAGCCTCACTCATTTCTTCCTTTTCAACTAACCTACACTGAATCCTATCATTTACAGACTAATACATAAATTATAGTAATTTCTAGATACGTTGAAAAATAATAAAAGAATGAGGGAGCTATGTTAAATTTATTAATAGGAAACTATTTAAAAGAAGACACCTATTTAGAACAATATTAAGGGTGCCTGCTGCGTTTTGATTTTAAGGGTTACAAATTACACTTTGACAAAAGTGCTTCTATGAATTATAATTACATTCATTTATTTCCCAATGAATGTTTTCATTCAAAGAATTTTACCGCTCTCTGTGGGCATATGATTAATATGCATGTGCTCAAACAATATTCACAAACTTCACAATCCTAGAGAGAGAAAAAAAAGTGATCAGCCTTCCCCAGTCTGAATGAATTGCTTTGAGTAAATTTCTGCACCTGTAAAGACGCTCTTCTGGGGATGGGCTCTGTTTGCATCCGGGGCTAGATGTCAAGATGCCCTTCTGTCCTCATATTTTCAAGGGCAACAGCATTACATTGTTATTCCAATGGACAGAGCTCATGAAAAGCCATCCTTATATTCTGGAGCCTTTAGGAGAAAGCTTTTCTTTGGCAGTGAATGAAAACAAAGGCAAAAGATGAAAGGAACCATCTTTTAAAGGAAACAAAAAGGCCTCTACAAAGAAGTGCATAAATGTAGAAAGCAGAAAAAAAAAAGGTACATTATATTTGGCGTGAGAGTAGAGACAAAGCAAGGCCCAATGGAGCAATACTCTTTCTTTACAAATACTGTCAGAATTTTGGGGAAAAAAAAAATTCATTTTTGAAGGTTCCAGGAACAAAACCGACAGACAAGAGCTTAAATATACACAGCCACAATGTTTCCATTTTGTTGGGGTTTCAGAAGAACTCCTGTGGGCAAACTCTGCATGTAAAACAGACTGGGTGTGATGTATCTATATCAAGGCAACAAACACATCAGGAACAGTTGGAAACCAGCCAACACTTTGGTTTTATATAATGTCAATCAACTGGTTGGGCTGATTTTTTACCATAAATGGCCTATTTTTAAACTGACTGAACAGTGGACTTGAATAAACAGTGTACCAAGCTAACACCAGAGAGAAATATACAGAATCAAAAGTGTTCAAGAATGTCAAGCAACAGCACAGCCACACAAGAGGTATAGGCCAATATAAACAAACCAAATCTAATCACATTTCCACTTTCCAACTGAAATCTTTCCCAAAGCAGTACCTTTACATACAGTGGGTTTTGTTTAAAAAAAAGAAAAAAAAAAAAAAAAGTCAAAGGGGCACTAGGCTCCTCTTTATTATGCCTTTAAAAATAAAATACTTAAGCCAGATTGGACAGTTTTCTTTTAAATTCTAGTTTCAGCTGTTTTCAGCAGCTCATTTTGAGAAACATCTGTCCAGTCTGGCTCTTGGGGAGATGTTCAAAGACAAGTGTTCTCATCTGAATGCTAAGGGACTCTCCTAAGGGAGTCAGTAGTCCTCTGAAAGCAAGCAGAAACTATCAAAACATCTATAACCCTTGAACTTATTTATCAAGTTCAGTGCACAGTGTACAATATGACTCAATTTCATCTTCAGTAAAAAATAAAGTTTGTCTGCTTCACTGCCACCTTTAAGACATCATGTTGTTTTCATATTAAAAACTTGAAATATTCAGTGACCAATTAGTTTGGAGGCAAAATTGGCCAAGTATAAACTTATGCAGGAGAGAATTCAGATTTGAACACAGCTAACTTGGAATGTGAGTTCATGTACAACATATGTATATACAAACCCACATGTTGCATTTGTGAACACAGGTACAGAGTGAAAATTCTCCACGATTAGGTCCACAACACAGAGTCATGTCATGAAGAATTAACATAAGTTCTAATTCTCACCAGAAATGATCCAAATAGGTTAATGAACACCTCCTATATTTCAGATATAATAATATACACTGTCACAATTTCATAAAGTAGGTAACAGCTCCATTTTAGAAATAAGTAAAAGGGGGATCAAGCAAGCCAAAAATGTGTCTATGTTCACATAGTTGCAACTGGCAAAGCTAGGATCAGAACCACAGTTATTTTGAATAAGAGGTCCAGAAACTTGGCTCTAGCAAGCAACCATCCAAGTAGAAGGTTACCAAATACCAAAATGAGGAAATGGTAAAATATTATCCATGAGTTACTGAAACTACATAATAAAAAGGAAGCCAAAATAAGTTTTGATGCATTTCAAGCTACCTCTCTAAGGCTTGGGTTAAAAGTTGAAAGCTAGCTATCAGAAGTTTAATTTTATATTCTCTCAAGTAAGAGAACCAAACAAAAGTAGATCAACCAAACCAAACTTTTAAAACACTAACTTCTCTATGAAGCTAATGTACAAGATATGGTATCTCCTCTGGGAGAGAAGAGCCTGTGTAAGATTGTTTTTTCACTCTCATGATTGAAAGAAAAATCAATTAAAGTTATCCTGGGAGACCTTCCATACCATTCCAAAGAGCCAAGAAAACACTAGATGCATTCTGAATGCAGCAAACATTAGACTCTCCTAAAAAATATTCCACATATATTGTTTGCTAAATCAAATTCAGTCCTTAGATTTTACAGATTTAAGAGAATATCTGGAATATCTGGCAGAAAACAGAAAAAACAAGCTTATCCTACATTTGGTTTTAAAGCACTTTCTTTCAAGATTTCCCTATTTTTTATATTAAACTTTGTGATGGCCTGTCTCAAAGCTCTGCCGGAAATTTATGAGGAGTGAAAAAAAACTCTTCTAATAGATTCAGAAACAAAGCTATGGCATTTTCAAAGGAAAACCAATATGAATGCCCTTTAAGGAAAGTTCGGCAAGGACAACGCAAACCGTATGTTCCAGGTATGTGATGTGAACCACATGGTCTGTGAGGCTTCTTGCACTTGATATGCTCCTCCTGAGGTGCCAACATCAACAAACAACAATGTGTACTGTGACTGCAATTACGGCCAAGGTCGGATGGAAGTGCGGGCTCTGTTAGCCTTGGTCTAATTTTTTAATATCAAGCAAGAAAACTGACATTTTGGGGTACAATATTGCTATCCAAAGCAAATACGTGGGATGGGAAAAAGGCAAATATTAAATTCTGAAGTAAACAAAGTAAGAGGTCCTTAAGTAAAATAAGAGTTTTTTTTGTTTTTTTTTTTTTTCTTTTTCCCAACTACTCTCCTCTTCCCAGAGTGAGTTTCACATTTTATACACTACCCATATTCCCTGAGAACTTTATATGTATCAGTGTCTACATTTGGAGATGATGAGGTTATTTGATTTAAAATTGAGAAGCCTTGGTTCAAATCTTTGCCTTTGATAATCTGTATGTATAATGTCCCAAATAATCAGAAAAATAAGCAATTGAGTTATATCACTTTTATAGTTTTTTGAAATTCTGAATGCCTACAAAATTATTCTTTATTACAATAAAAAGTTCGCTATATAATGACAATATGAGAATTATGTGGCATAAAACAACTGTCATTTGCATAAATAGTCATTCTAGTCCACTTACTTGGCCAGTGATCAGTAATTTACAATGTTGAATAAATGTATCGTTTTCATAAGGGACAGATGTATTTTTATTTTTCCTTTATTTCCTTCTTATCCTTCTCATTTCCCTTACCCCATTATTCTTTCAGTACATAAGATCACATGATGAATACACTGAGTTGTCTAGATGTGGTTTAAAAAGGAAAAATATACATAAGATGGTATCTGGATAGCAATAAGTTATTTAAAAAAGAAAGTTAATTATTTAAGAAGAAAAACACTTAGTAAACACGTACTCTTCAGGTTTCTTATTCATAACACACAGGCCATAATAACCCTTGCAATGGACACATTTTTTTTGTAGAATCCCAAGCTATCCATCCATAGTCAAATGAGGTTATGGGAGATTTACCAAAAAATATACATCAAACTACATTCAGGCTCAATTTTCTCATCCATGAAAATGAATAGTTTTATCCAAATAATCTCTAAAGTCCCTTGCAGGCCTATGACTTTATCACTCTAAACATCTATGCCTATATTCATATCATTAGTACCATCAACACACATGAATGCATTTGAAGAATGTCCCAAATTTTATAAGTCAGGGCATGAGCAACTAACACAGGGGCAAAAAAGAGGCTCTTCAAAATTATGGATTAGAAGCAGGATGAATTCATTCATGTTTTTAATTTCACTCCTCCTGAAAAATGGAGATGTCTAAATCAGGCTAGGCAATCGCTAAAGTGACTCTGAGAATCATCCTTACCAAAAAAACTTTCTTGTTAAAATGCAGCAACATGATTCCAGCTCTAATTGACACCCATATTATTATTAAAAAACAAAACAAAACAAAACAAACTGTGTGGATAGAAAGATGAAAACAAAACCAGAGTAAGAGTATATGACTGCAGAGAAGAGAATTTTTTCCCTCTGTACTAATTAGTTCATTTCTTGCTATCTGAAGACTTACTGGGTTAATCTGTGGAACCACCGTGTATTAGTGTTTTTACTGCTGATAAAGACATACCCAATACTGGAAGAAAGAGAGGTTTAACTGGACTTATAGTTCCACATGGCTGGGAAGGCCTCAGAATCATGGTGGGAGCTAAAAGGCACTTCTTACATGGGGGCAGCAAAAGAAAATGAGGAAGATGCAACAGCGGGAATCCCTGATAAAACCGTAAGATCTCGTGACACATATTCATATTTTCATGTATTCCTACATGAAAACAGCATGTAGGAAACTGCCCCCATGATTCAAATTATCTCCCATTGAGTCCCTCCCTCAACACCTGGGAATTACAGGAGTACAATTCAAGATGAGATTTGGGTGGGGATCCAGCCAAACCATATCATACAGGATGTAATATCCTACTTGGTTCATCTCTGCTTTAGAATATTACTGTTTTCCTACACTTTGAGTGAAGAGGGAATACTTATTTGGATAGAATATTTAAAATTTGGGCTGGGCACTGTGGCTCATGCCCATAATCCCAGCACTTTGGGAGGCCAAAAGCTGGTGGATCAACTGAGGTTAGGAGTTCGAGATCAGCCTGGCCAACATGATGAAACCGCCATCTCTACTAAAAATAAAAAATTAGCTGGGCACAGTGGCATGCGCCTATAGTCCCAGCTACTGAGAAGGCTGAGGCAGGAGAATTGCTTAAGGGCAGGAGGGGGAGGTTGCAGTAAGCTGGGATCGCATCACTACACTTCAGCCTAAGAGTTACAGCGAGACTCCGTCTTTAAAAAAAAAAAAAAGAAAGAAAAAAAAAAGAATGTAAAAAATTCCTCTCCTAACAATTCTAACTCCTTCTGTAATAAAGTCATGAAGGTAGGATATTTTTTCACATATATAACTTCACATAATTTTCTTTTTTAAAATATTTAGATTTGGCTGGGCACGGTGGCTCACACCTGTAATCCCAGCGCTTTGGGAGGCTGAGGCGGGCAGATCACTAGGTCAGGAGATCGAGACCATCCTGCCTAATTCAGTGAAACCCTCTACTAAAAATACAAAAAATTAGCCGGACGTGGTGGCGGGCACCTGTAGTCCCAGCTACTTGGCAGGCTGAGGCAGGAGAATGGCATGAACCCAGGAGGCAGAGCTTGCAGTGAGCCGAGATTGTGCCACTGCACTCCAGTCTGGGTGAGAGAGCGAGACTCTGTCTCAAAAAATAAATAAATAAATAAATAAATAAATAAATAAATAAATAAATAATTTTGATTTAATCATAGAGTCAGTAATTTATCCATAGGGGCTAATTTTATTCAAGAGAACACAATGTATTTCTCATAAAATTGAACAAAATGCCCAAAAGGATGTTAAAATTAAGAAAGAAAATAGTAGGTAACTGATAGAGGGGGGAGGAAAAAAACAAAAGATATAAAGAAAAGAAATAAAAATACTAATTTCACAATAGTACTAAGAATCTACTCTTTTAGCAACTTAAAAATATATGGTATGTTACTTAATTTCAATATTCAAAATATGCTGAAGGACTTTGAATATTCAAGTACCTAGACCTCCTTTTTAACAGACAATTTTAATCTTGACTATTTAGCAGACTTAATAATTAAGTAGAAAAATTGATTTGACTGGGGCATTTCTTCCTCTCTTTTCCTTCGTCAAGGGAGGTATTAGCAAATTTCACAACAGTAAGTCTTTGAAAACATGTGAAAGAAAAAATTATCTTTCTCACCTAAGAGTTCAGAATGGAAAATAATTTGGAAACTAAGAGTAGGAAGGAAAGAGTTTAAGAAAATAATGAAATGGCTTTTGACACAAGTATTCCTCGTGGCCACAGCCCCAAATATTACCCATGGCCACTGCTCTAAAATATGAACTATCTCATTTGATTTGAGAAGGACCTAAGGGAGAAGAGAAAAAAAAAGAAATGACATTTTCTAAAGAGGTCGTTTATCCAAACATACGGATATCCACTACTGTTTTCTTCCTCTCCATCCTACTCTGCTGCCTCCAAGGGAAACAATTTCTGAGGAGAGTGTCTAGAGTACCATGTTCAGAAGGATTCTGAGGAGAGTGTCTAGAGTACCATGTTCAGAAAGATTCTGAGGCTGTTTTTCTCTAGAGAAAAAAAAAAATAGGAGAGTCCTATTATCAAATAGTAATGTCTGCTTTGAACAAGGGATAAAGAGAGTAGCAGCAACATACAAAGGAGAAGAAAAATGAACAAACCTCTTCTCATTTGTCAGAATCTCCATAAATCTCGAAATTTCACAAGTCTTTTGAAATTTACATTACACAAGAATTCTACTGAATTTGAAGGTGCTTTGCCTGAATATACTTATTGGTACCAACAGTATTCTGAATTATCCTTTGAGGCTGTAAAATAGTAACCAGATTCCAAGAGGCCAAACAATTTTCACCTCAGTACTTGCCAGCTTTCTTAAAATACATTGGTTATGACTTCCTTTCACAATTTCAATGTGATGTGATCAAATACTCCTGTAATCTAAACTAACTTTATACCAAAAGCAACTTTATGCAACTTTATTCCTTCATATTAGTCCTATCTCATGCCAAGTATATAATGGCTTGCATTTCAAAAATAAAAGTCTTGAAATAGTGCCATTCAACTCATAATCACGTTGGTTTTTCCTTCATACCTCCTATTTCTATCATTCTATTGCATACCCCCTGGGTTCAGGACTGAGGGCCTCTACGTCTTGGATTATTTTACTGTTCTCCCTTTGGAAAATTCAGACTCTGATGGTCTCTAAAATTCCTCCTTCTTCTCTTTTTGATCATATTTCCTTGTTCAGACTGTCAAACAGCTTTGCATTAATTTATAAATAAAAGATTTTCACTTATATAGATTCATAATAAAAAGTAATGAAAATAGACTAAACTAAGAAAGAAGCCAGCAGGTGGGTTAGAGAAGGCAGCTGTAATAACCAGTCTACCATCTCAGTAGCTGAACACAATAACATTTATTTTTTCATTCATGTCACAATTTAATATGAATTGTACAGACACTTTGCTCCATGTAGATATTTAAGAGACTCCGTTTCTTCCATCTAGTGGTTCTAACATCTCTTCTTGTAATCTTCCATTGTACCTAATGTCTTCAGAAGCCACCTCCCTTCTTAAAACAGCTTAGCCTAGAGGTAGCACCACTCACTTCCACATCATTTCCAATCATATCCCATTAACCACTGCCTCATCTATAACAAATTCTCAGTTAGGAAAGCTGAGAATTTGATTTAATGATGTGCCATGAAAATAAAGAATGTATTAGTGAACACTAGCAATCTCTACCACAGGATTTTTACTTTCATTTCCAAGAAAATGGCATATTGACATTAGCCCTATCTGTCACGAAAATCAAGTAAATCAGGAATGTGAAATACTTTAAAATTGTTAAGTGCTGTGTAATGACATGGCACACTGGCCTATGCCTCCTTTTGATACCTTCACCGCTATACCTGCACAAAAGATTATTTTCCAGACTCTTAAGAATCCCCAAATTCATAAATTTTCAAAAAGAAACACAGTTTTTAACATGTGTCAAGAGTTACTGTCAACTTAATTCACAAGACAAAAGAATAAAGCTAAATCAATAGGTAAATGTTTGGCAGGAAACTAGATTCACTACTCAGTTTTGGGTTCCATTCATCACACCAGGCTTAACGCCAATGTGACTCAAATCCAAGCTCCAAAGATTAGCAAAATGTATACAGATTGCATGTCCTGACACTCTGAGGTAGGTTATAAAAAATAGTCGAAATTGAAAATGGTAACTCTATGATCATCAGGCCTATTTGGTATTATGCGCCGGGAGTTTTGGGGATACTTGTTCATGTCCTTTGCATCTGAAGGTTGAACCTAAGTTTCACAGTTTTTTCCACTGTCTCTCAGTCTAGCACCACAACTCCCACCTATGCTTTTCAAGCAGCTCTGTAAATCCTGTCTACTTCCCGAAACTTTACTCAGTTGAGCAGTGGAACACCTCATCTTCTTCTTGTCTCTATGGACTTGAAAGAAACTCCCACACAGGATCATTCACTGTCCTCTCATGACAAACACACCTTCTTCTCCATGTTGACCTCCGCCAATGAAAATAAACTGGGATATCAGAGAAAACATGGAAAGAAACTGTATCATAGTAGCTCATGGCCAAATATAGGCATGAACGTACTTAAATTATCAGCATTCACTATGTTTTTTCATTTCCCTAAAGTCTTATTCTTCACAAGCAGAATACTACTCTATCGGTACTTAGAAAATAAGGTGGTTAAGCTTCCTCCAGGAGCTCATATTCTACGAGGGGCACACAACAATCAACTGTCCATATTTGATGTAAGTGATAGAAGTCTGAGAAATCGCTCTCTGGTTACAGGGAAATATAGTGTGTTAATCAAGGTAAGTGAGCTATTTCCATACAGCAAGTCCTGAAACTGTTTTGCATACATTTGCATGTTCATTACTCTGAGAAGTCCCATAGTAAAAGCAAAGCAAAGCTGAGAAAACAACACCTACACACACAAAACACTTCCACAACAACAAAAAAAGCCAACAGAACAACTTGCGTTGCTTGAATGTATTTTTGTAGGGTGACTTTTTTCTCTACAGACCTGTTAATAGCGCTCAGATTTTCCTAAACACTAGATTGAGAAGCACTGAAGGATGCAGATGTTTTGATAATTTAAAAGTAAATAATTTTTACTTTACAATAGCATTGGAAATCTCAAAAGGAAAGTCTGTGTCATTAATATTCAAATGCTTATACTTTTAAGTCTTCTTGTAAATAATCAGGTAAATCTCTGAATATCCTACATAGATGTGAAAACATGATTTAACAATGGATAGTGATGGAATGTATTTTAAGTAAAACAATACACTTAAACGCATAGCTAATAAATTTTTAAATCTGAATGAAATAAATAATTTTCTGGGAATTATATATATTACTTATTTTGCCTCAAGAAGGAATGGGAGATATGACTAGGAAATAGCCATGGGAGAGAAATTGTAAAAGTTCTATTTTTTTTTTCATGTTTAGCAAAAGGAAGCAAAACCCATAGAGGTATCCAATTTAGAGAAGCCTCTAACCCCAAAACAAATTCATACTGATAACATTCACACAAACAGCACTTCTACAATAAAAGTCTGATGGGAAATCTGTTTTGTAGTCAGTCCCACTGAAATAGAAATGTTCAGGGATTTGGTATTCTCCATAGAAAAGTTAAATTTACATGAAAAATACCTTTCGGTAGGATCTAAACATGCTCACCAGCAAAAGATAAAAACGACAAACAACAATATATTTTATTCAGGATTAAAAACACTTGTTTTCTGCATATGCCAAGGAAACTTACTTGCGTGTGCTTAGACATTTTTACCCGCGTTCAGAAAATGAAGCAAAATTCACAAATTTAATTCATAATTTCTTTTTAAGCTGCATATAATAAATATCTATTATTCATGGGGGCTGGCAAGTCTGTATACTATCTATTTTTTTTTCTATGTTTAGCCTTGAGAGCTGCTTAAATCTTAAAATATGTAGCTTCTTTGCTGTTCTCTTTCTTACTGTGGAACCTAGTGGCTTGGAACTCTAAGCTCTGCTACAGTCCCAAACATTTCTTTACTTGACCCAGCAAACATATCTGTCAAAATATTTTGGGCTGTAGATAACAGAACATCCTACTAAAAGTAGTTTAAAAAATAAGGACATGATTCTGTCTCATAAAACCTGAGGCAGGGTGATTCATTCAGCTACTCAATAGCAGCTCAAGCGCTCAGTCTTTTCCCATCGTCTGTCCCCTCTGCTTTTCACATTGTGCTGGTTTGTGGCCTTAGATTGGTTCCTCTCATGGTCCCCAGATGCCTGCAGCAGCTCCAACCACCACATACAGAGGAAACATTCAAGAACAGAAAAGGAAACATCTTTGTCTTGGTGCCCATCTTGTGAGTAAATAAACCCTTCTCAAAAACTCCCCAGTATATTTGCTCCAAATTTTCATTCACCAGGATTGAATCACACGGCCACGTTTAAGTGCATCACTTAGCAGGAAACTGAGACCACTTTACTTTTTTCAACCAATAAGATTCGCCACTTAGGAGTCACCCCACTACCCCTACCCCCTGGCATACACAGCCTGTTAGTATAGAATGAGAGTAAATAAAATCTAGGTAAATGTTTTTTTTTTTTTTTTTTTGAGACGGAGTCTCGCTCTGTCGCCCGGGCTGGGGTACAGTGGCCGGATCTCAGCTCACTGCAAGCTCCGCCTCCCGGGTTCACGCCATTCTCCTGCCTCAGCCTCCCGAGTAGCTGGGACTACAGGCGCCCGCCACCTCGCCTGGCTAGTTTTTTTTTTTTTGTGTTTTTTAGTAGAGACGGGGTTTCACCGTGTTCGCCAGGATGGTCTCGATCTCCTGACCTCCTGATCCGCCCGTCTCGGCCTCCCATGTTATAGGCAAACAAGAAGGAAGTGTCTAACAAGCAAACAACAATGTCTGTCAATAGTCTGTTTATATGCCCAGACACTATCAAATACCAATTTATATTCCAAGGAGTCATTCTCATCGGTAGGTACGTTGCAGAAATCATTATATATAATTTCTGAGTAAATGATAAACATTTTATTCTATTTTCTCATCTATAAATCAAAGCTACTACAGCTGAACTTCATAGAATCATAAAATTCTAAGGTAGAAGATCCTAAAAAATTAATAAACTGATCTATGATAAATCAAATTATATTTTAAATTTCCTAGGGATGCTCCCTACTTAAGAACGCCTTCAACTGAAGTTTACTTTTGCTTTGTTTTAGCATATCCAGTTTTCTTAAGTTGGAAATTACTATAAGTAAATGTGAGAGTGGTACATGCACAGTCATTTGCTTTCTCTCTAGTCTCAGATTATCTTGTTGGACTTGTAACCCAACCACCTGCTCAGAACCAAAATCTAGATCAAAATAAATGTTACTGACTCCTTACCCTATATCAGCTTTCTATATGATTGCTCAGAAACTCCAGTATGACACCTGACATAAGAGAGTAAAAGCACAACCCAAGAGGCGCTCCAGAAACTGGATCAGCAAAAACATCTTCAGAGGCAGTAGACCTCAGCTGGGTTGAGGACCAAACGCCACCTTCACATTTTATGTTTTTCAAGGTAACAACACAACAGAGAGAAGAGGACACGGGATGGGAAACCAAGAGTGCTGGCCTCTACCATCCTTGCTTTGCAACAGATTTTCTGTGGCAAGGCTCTTCCCCTCATCTGACAGACAAAGGAGTAAACCATCTTCAGTGCAATTCAGCTCCTTCCCATTAATTCATTGATTCATTCACTTAACTATCAAATGTTTATTGAACACCTACTTGCACCAAACTCTACATTAAATTCTAGATGTGTGGAGGAAAAGAGTTAAAGTCCCTCCAGTCTTGGGGTGGGGGGACAAGCAATCATTGAGCAATCCAGAAAGGACATGTTATGAATCAGAAAAACTTGGTGATTAGCAGAAGGAAGTAGAGGAGAGAGGTCCATTCAGAGTGGTCAGGAAAGTGGTCAGGTCACAGAAGAAGGGGCGGGGGAGAAAGATGAGTTCGGTTAGACAGAGAAAGAATTCCAAGAACAGGGAAGACCATGGATGAAGATGTCAAGAGAATTAAAATGTGGTGAGCTAACAGGGTCTGATATAGGATGAAGGCAGAGAGGAATACAGAAGCTAGCTCAACCAAGGGCCTTGTAATCCAAGATAAGGAGTTTTTACTTCATTCCAAGTTAAACTGATACCTTTTAATGATTCTATGATTCCACATAAATTGCTTATGCTGCAGAAGGTTCTGAGAACTGTAAAAACCGTTCCCTTTCTTAGTATCAACTGTTCCCTTTCTTAGTATTGCCAAAATTGCCGACAAACATCACAGTTACACAGAGGTGCATAGAAGAAAGAGACGATCCCTTGAACTTTCCAATAACGGTTTCTTCATTTTAGTTTTCTCTCTCTTTTAAAAATCAAATGGGTTACAAAATGCTTGTGGAAGCATGAGAACAACAATAACAGTTTCTGCCTAGAAGAATCCTATTTTTGCTTCCACTAAATGAGCACAGGTCCATTTTCTAGTATTTGCCTTTTGGATAAAATGTAAGAGTCAGAAAATCACCACCATGGAATTAGGTCCAAAATTAAGTAGTTGATTGAAAATGAAAGAATAAATCTAATTTCTGAGGACTGACTATATGTAACAGGGAAAGGAAAAGGGAGAAAAGGGCTTTTACATTCCCTTCATGTACCATTCTCAGCTTAATAGCCAGAGAAATCTGGTGGCCCGATGAGACGGGTCATGGGGCTCTCCAAATATATTATAAAGCATTCTTTACCTGGTAGAATTTTCAGATTGTAAATTTGTTGTTGACTTTGGATTTATTATTATTTATTTATTTATTTTTATGTATTTATTTTGCTTTTGAGACAGAATTTCACTCTGTTGCCTAGGCTGGAGTGCGGTGGTGTGATCTCAGCTCACTGCAATCCCCGCCTTCCAGGTTCAAGTGATGCTCCTGCCTCAGTCTCCTGAGTAGCTGGAATTACAGGTGCCTGCCACCACACCCGGCTAATTTTTGTATTTATAGTAGAGATGGGTTTTCACCATGTTGGCCAGGCTGGTCTCGAACTCCTGACCTCAAGTAATCCACCTGCCTTGGGCTCCCAAAGCGCTGGGATTACAGGCATGACATGGCTAGATTTTTTTTAAAGGTAGGGGTGTGTGTGTGTGTGTGTGTGTGTGCATGCATGGGTGTTCGGGGAGGAGCACACAATTGTATGCAACGACATTATTGGTGGGAAGAATAAATAACTGAAATTACCAAAACTTTCTACCAGAGCACCGGTAAATATGGGTTATCATTTAAACAACATCCCAAATTTTCCATCCACTGCCACAGTGCAGAAACAATTTAATTACAAGTGTCCCTGGGAGGCTCTAAACTTCTGAGGTCATGGAAAGTGTCATTCACACTCCCCTGCAGTCCCTGATAGAAGTAGATTATCACCATGTCCACAGTCAGCATTCAGTATAAATTTGTGAAATTGTATTCTATACAAACATAAAGCTTTATATCATTTTCCAGTTAAGGCAAGCAGTTTTTTGTTTTTGTTTTTGTTTTTGAGACGGAGTCTCTCTCTGCCGCCCAGGCTAGAATGCAGTGGCACGATCTCAGCTCACTGCAATCACCACCTTCCAGGTTCAAGTGATTCTCCTGCCTCAGCCTCCCAAGTAGCTGGGATTACAGGCGCTTAAGGCAAGCAGTTTTAAATACAATACTCAAGAAATGAGGATCAAAGCTGATCATTTAGATATTGTAAAATGTAGAGTACCAGCACACTGAATGCCTACTATGCACTGAATACCTACTGTGTGACAGATGTTTATTCAGTGCTTTACTTACACTGTCTCTAAATGCTACAGCTTTTAAGACTGTGTCCATTTTTGAAAATACTGGTGAAAATCAAGAATCAAGGACAGGGAAGATGAGAGAGTGTTAGTGATATAGTGTAAAAAACTGTGGCTGTAGGCATAGTTTCAAATGTTCTTGAGAAAGGATCACTGTAACTGCTGAAATGTAGCAAGTATATCTCCTGAGTCATGTTACAGATGTAAAGATGGTGTACATTTATTAACAAATAGCTGGATTTTAAAATTCTTCAGTCATTTTCTGTTGAAAGTTTTATCTACCTTTGTACTTTATCAAGGTCTATTTAGTTTCTTAGAAAACAACAAAGGATACTTTTTATCTTTAAACACAGGAAGGCTGTATGAGCATAGGTTCAAAATGCATCCTGAGGGGATTGTACACCTGTGGCCTCATGGTGAAACTGCCTGAAAACTGTCTCCAGGGAGAGCATGTAGAAATATTCAGGAATAATACAGAAATAGCCTTTTTGCAGGAAACTAGATAGCTTATTACAAATCTGTTTGGTTGGGGATAATGCATAGCAATCCTATCCTTTGTTTTTCCTGATTTTTACTGTTCTCAACATGGCCAATAAATACCTTCTCACTGCTCAAGAACAGGAGGGCTGATAAACATCACTTCAAAACTGGCATCTGCACCCATAATATTAGAAGCACTCTCCAGCTACTGGGCGAATCCTTCAGGAGAAAACAGCATCCATTTGAAGTTGTGAATTCTTTTCTCCTTTGATTAAAGGATGGGTTTCTCATACCCTACCAGAATTTTTGTTATCACAAAATGCACACTTTTTCAGAATTCCTGAATAATGAAAAATACAGAATTTATGATCCTTTGAGTAAATTTCTAACAAGTAATGAAATTCCGATGAACTGTATAATGATTCCTCATTTTCTTTATGAAACCTATCAGTTCAACTCTTTGCCTTGAAGACAGATGTTAAACAGTTGCTCTGGCAAGTTATTAAATCAAGTTTCTGGTTTCTTGCAGGGCCTTTCAACATATCCCCACAGAAAGACGAGGCAGACAAAGAAACTCTATCAATACACCTCATATCATTAAAAGCAAAAAACATTAATTCCTGAAATAATCTAAATACATGGTCAGTGTTCTTCTCAATTAACCAGTATTTTTCATGATAAGCATTTGAGGACATTTTTCCCCCATATCCCTTAACAACTAGAATTAAATCCTTCTATAATGAGTCATTTAGAATACATTTATTTAACAAACAAAAACAGAAAGTAAACTGACTCCATTGGACAAGTTTGAAAATAATTTTATGAAAACACGTTGAAATTAAAACCAAGAGTTTCTGATTTGTAATTCTACTCAGTTGAGCCAGTAACTTTCATGAATATAATTTCATATACCAATGTGAATGTTTAGTGTACTAAATAACCAAGTTGTAAAAAATTAATTCTTTTCTGAAATGGTATCCATCACATTGCCTCAGTACAAACTTTACTGAAAATAAAGGCCAGTCAATGCCCAAAAGAAAACACATATACACACATTCATGCTCTGCGGTAATATTTTGCACAATTAGGTAGCATTTTACATTAAAATCTACAGAAAGCCTATCCAAAGTTTCCTATTGTGATAAGGATAAAAACTAAACATGGCCATTTAGTAGGTCCTGATTGATTTAACCATTAATAAAAGTCTATCGATGAGGTTCTCTGGGTATTTTCAAATATCAGTAATGTTGAGAACCCAACTGCAACATTTATGATGGCTGTATTCTTAAAATGTGGGACATACAATAAAAGATCAGCAATTTCTGAACAGTGGTACAACTGCCAGTAATCAACGGTTTTTTAAATTCCTTATTACCCAATGGGCTATTTCAAAGAGTTTGTATTTTCCAAATTTCACTCCCTTTTTAATCAATGCATGTGACATTCTACTGCTGTATATCTTAATGGAAACTATGTAATTTGATCATCATACTACAATATTACTTTCATTTAAGAAACTATGCTGCCATCAGTAAAAATGCATCTAAATTATTATTTACTGAATTGTAGTAAAACCCTCCAATTCCATTTAGAAGAGTAGTCAGCATAGAGGAATCAAAGCAGCTTTTCCATTTCAGAACTTTCACAATTGTCAACCGCTTTATCATTATGATGTACTTAAATTCATTTCCACTATTGAATATCACCCTCTACAAAAAGTGTTATTCAATTACGTGGTTCCACAGCACACTGGAGGTCAGCTGTTAATAGCAAAGATGTATTATGATGTGCTTTTATTATTTCTAAGGAGTGAGAAAAATAATACACTGTATTACAGAACCTCAGTCACAGTCAATGTTTTCATTCATTTGTAAAAACAGGCAATTGAATCCAGAAGCACATAAAAGAGAAAAAAATCTTTTCATGGAGAGTAATTAAAGAAAACTCTTGACTTTACCATCACTAAGCAGTGAACAAATCCACACACACACAAATCTGAAGTTGCATTAATGCAGACATACAACTTTCAAATACCCTTTAGCCAATGTTTGAGTTGCTAAAACACTAGTAATATTTATTCAAGGTGTCTTGTCCTTTAAATATCATTGCTCACCAACAATTTAAATTAAAAAGAGAAAACATAAAGTTTGGGAATATTTTCATGAAAGTAAAAATTTTCCTGTAATCCCAGCACTTTGGGAGGCTGAGGCGGGCAGATCACAAGGTCAGGAGTATGAGACCAGCCTGACCAACATGGTGAAACCCCGTCTCTACTAAAAATACAAAAATTAGCCAGGTGTGGTGGTGTGCGCCTATAATCCCAGCTACTCAGGAGGCTGAGGCAAGAGAATCACCTGAACCCGGAAGGTGGAGGTTACAGTGAGCCGAGATCGCCCCACTGTACTCCAGCTTGGACAACAAAGCAAGACTCCATCTCAAAAAAAAAAAAAAAAGGAAGTTAAATTTTCATTTTAGTGTCATAATTCAGGGGGAAAAAAAATAAGAATCTTTTCCATTGCTCTTAGGAGAAACAAAGTATCCAACCATGGAAAGGTAAAAAAGTGCATTTAACATTTCAACTCAAGTATTATAATGACAGAAAGTAAATTTCTCTATGTTAATGCATAATAATTTCCCAAAGGTTTTGTGCCATTTGCCACATACAGTTCTTCCTTTCTCACCCTTGAATGCCTAATTCTTATACAATGCATTCCCAGCCCCAAATTATTTTAATCTCCCTGAATACTCTGATGTGTTTACCACAATACTATCTCAATTACTGCCACCATTAAAAATAGAGTATTCCATATAAAAGTGAGTGTTTGTTTCTATAAACTATACCTATTTTCATACTTTACTGTCATCTTGATTCTTTTCTCAATGTATTGAATGTCATTCTGCTTTTCTGAACAGCAGAACGATCAAATCATTTCCTGATAAATCATGGTTTATTTATACTATTCAAGTAAATTCATTTATACATTTGGCTTTAGATCTGATAGAAGGCCTTGGCAGACCACTTTATTGTTTTTAACATGAGTACTCTCAATTACTTTGGTTCACTTTAGTTTGTTCTCCTACTTTTTGCAGCTTTTTTTCTCATCCACTTTCATAGCTTTTTATTTCCCTGTCAGTGGGTTGCTTGGATTTTTCTGGAATTTATCAGTGGGTCAGCAGTTGGTCTATGTTTATATAGGACAGCATGGCTGCCCGATAAATAAGCATTTTAGTGGGTAGAGTAAAAAAAAAAAAAAAAAAAATGCTCTGAGTGAGGTTTCTGGGCTTTTACTTGGAATAAAGTACTGTGCTTATTTGGTGTGCCTTATTCTCTGTGGTCTTTTTTTTATACTTCTTGCTTCTCAGTTGGATCACCATAGTTGAGGTTCATGGATTCATTCAACAAACATTTACTGATGACCTACTACGTGAGGTCATGAGAATAAAGAAATAGTATCCCTGTCTTCAGGAAGTTCCAGTTTAGAAGAGATAAAAATAAAGCCAACAAGGACAGTTGCCAGTTTTTGGATAGAAATCTCTAAAGGAGAGCCACACAAGAGGTTCTCCCCTGGGTCTTTAAGAAAAGCCATAATATAAAAGGTACAATTTTTTTTTTTTTTTTAGATGGAGTCTCACTCTGTCGCCCAGGCTGGAGCGCAGTGGTGCAATCTCTGCTCACTACAACCTCCCATGTTCAAGTGATTTTCCTGCCTCAGGCTCTGGAGCAGCTGGGATTACAGGTGCCCACCACTACGCCCAACAAATTTTTTTAGTTTTAGTAAAGACCGGGTTTTACCATGTTGGCCAGGCCGGTCTCGAACTCCTGACCTTGTGATTCGCCTGCCTTGGCCTCCCAAAGTGTTGGGATTACAAGCGTGAGCCACTGCGTGTGACCATAAGAGGTACAATTTAGCCTAAAAACAAGAGGGAGGAGGACATTTTGGGCAGAGTTAGCACTACTGAATCAACTCGACTGACTGGAGAAGTTTGTATTATTTATAAATATAATTTCCAATTATTTAAAGAATTTTAAGCAGTTCAGCATAAAAGGGTTCAATGGAATCAGCAGAAGAGCTGGTCAGCTACCAAATTATGAGAAAGTACTTGCAGATTAAACCAATAGTGAATCTGGAATACTATTTAGACTTCCTCTCCAGACCAAATACGCAGCATGGTAACACAGACTATTCTTTGAGATCAGCAGGCAAGTGAAGAAAGATGATAAAGTCTAGAAGCCTAAAAGCTTAAAGTGTTCTTTTTTGTTAAATGAGTACTTATGATATTACATAAAAAATATTCCGCTTTGAATTGTCTGCATTAAATGAATACTCCCAGATTGAAAATTCTCTGTTCCACTTCTCCCTTAAAAAATATTCCTCTCTACCGTTTCAGTTCCCCCATTCCACCACCTCAGTCTCCCTGATGTCAGTAATGTCCCTGATATTACCAAGTCCAATGGACATGTTCAGACCCCATCAATAGCATTTGAGAGCAGCTTTCCTCCAAACCTCTATGCATTTGGCCTCTAGGACACAACTTTCCCTGGATTTTCCTCCAACTCTATTGTTTTTCTTTCTCCTCTTTTCTCTTTTTTCCCCTCAACTTCTCATCCTAACCTCTATTAATTCTATTAACTGGGGAACCCAAAGGTTGGATCTTGAACCCTATGGCATTGTTATACTCTCTTTTGTTGATTTTGTCTAATCCCGTGGTTCTGTTACCATTTATATGCTAGTGATTTCCAAGAGAATATCCCCAGCCCACACTTTTCTGAGTTCTGCATTCACGTATCCCATTGCTTATTTGGCATTTCCAGAAGGTTATTTAACAGACAGATAAAATTCAATATGTCCCAACCCAGCTCATGATTATCCATTCAACCCAAACAATTCTACCCTCCTCCGAGTGTTTCTTATCAATATATACTGCAATCTCCCCAACAGGTGCTCTTAACAGAAATCTGGGAGCCATCCTTGATACTTCCTTATATACTCACCCTCAATATGTGAGGAAATAATTTACTTTCTCTGGTTTATTCCACCTGCCTACATATTTCTGGCATCCATCCACTTCTCTCCAATTCCACAGCCACCATAAGAGTAGGGGCCAGCATTCTCTCTCATCTGATCAACCACTCTTCCCTTGATGAACACTGAGTTTACACAGCAGACAAAGTTCACACTCCACACCAAAGTCAAGGATATCGTGCAGGGTTGGCTGCCTTCCCCCCTCCCACTCCATCCTCTGCATCTCCCTACACACTTCCTAAACTCCAACCAAATTGGTTTTCTCTCAGTAATATAATCTCAACAGGCATTTCTGTATGTATGACTAAAGAAAGGAAGGAAGGAATTACAGGGAAGCAGTAAAGCAGAGCAGGAAGGAGGATGGGAAGAAGGAAAGAAAGCAATAGGCTTAAGGTCATTAAGAAGAGGATCTGCTTTTAGAATCAGAAAATCTGAGTTCTAGCTATTATTTAGAGTATCATGAACTTGAAAATGTACATAATGTCTCCCTTACAGAGGAGGCATTAAAGGTTAAGTGACGTAATGTGTATGAAAGTTGTCTGTACACTATGAAAGCACTGTATAAACAGAATATGGAAGTTTAAGACATGTAAAATGCCCAAGGAGCCTATCATAGACATAATTCAATTTAGATGGTAAAAGGAATGAGGCAGGTGGATCACGAGGTCAGGAGTTCAAGACCACTCTGGCCAAGTCTCTACTAAAAATACACACACAAAAAAATTAGCCAGGTGTGGTGGTGTACGCCTGTAATCCTAGCTACTTGGGAGGCTGAGGCAGGAGAATCACGTGAACCCGGGAGATGGAGGATGCAGTGAGCCGAGATCATGCCATTGCCATCGCACTCTAGCCCGGGCGATAGAGCAATACTCCTTCAAAAAAAAAAAAAAAAGGAAAGAAAGAAAGAAAAGGGAAAAGTTCAATAACTCTCAATCTTTTTCTTCCTCTCTATTGTTCGCAAGTCATAACTGTATAAATTCATCATATTGATGTAAAATAGGTTATAACACACTTCTATCAGTGTCTCTCCTTATACTACTGCAATTTTCAGTAAGTTTAAAAGAAGGGCTCAGCCTCTACCACTTCCTGATCGGAGGATTATCAAATGTGTGTAATTCTCACAAGTAAAATATATAATTCCCTTACTGAGTATGATCACTTTCCTAAATTTGTTTTGTTGTTGTTGTTGTTGTTTTGTTTTTTGAGATGGTCTCGCTTCTGTTGCCCAGGCTGGAGTGCAGTGGCACCATCTTGGCTCACTGCAACCTCCGCCTCCAGGGTTCTGTGATTCTCCTGCCTCAGCCTCCTAAGTAGCTGGGATTACAGGCATTCACCACCATGCCTAGCTAATTTCTGTACCTAAATTTGTTTTGAAACAAAAGTATTCTATAATTTTAACAAATGCAGAGGAGCACATACAAGAAACAAATTCTCAGAAGTTAAGGTATCAAGTAATACTACTTTTGAATTTTGAATTATTTCCTGATTACTTGGGAACATCACTTTCTATTTCTAAACTAACATTTCCTTGTCTCTTAAAATTCATAAGAAGCAACAGCAAAGAGGATATAAAAGATATATCTGCTTCTTAAGTTAGAGAGCAATTAAACACATAACAAATTGAGAATACAAAATAATTTATCATATTCACGTAAAATAGTTTTAAAGGAAGCATATGTATGCCTTGTTAGAAAATGTCTTTATAATTACACATCACATGTTTATTACTTATTAGATAAAAACAGTAGCGATAATAAACTACTGCTGATATAGAAAAAGCAATTCCCTAGGTGTTTCTTTTATATTTGCTGGCATTTATATTTGCTAAGTGTATATTTTCATGAGCAGAGTTCTCTGAAAGCTCTATCCATAGTAATAAAAATGGCAAACTGTGATTTGGAGCATTCAGTCAGCACTGTATCCATATGTGTAAATTCCAAGCCAGGCATTCATTTCAACTCAATTCTGCTGCTTCACTACTGCTATCTTGTCGACCAGAAAAGTACAGGACTCAAATTCTCCCAAGGAACTGCCAGACTCACTTAGTCCAAGCAAAGGAGAAAAGAAGCCAATTATGAATTTTATTACTTCCACAATTCTCCTCAAGAGAAACATAATAAGAAAGAACACTGAATTAAAAAAAAAAGAAAACCGCCTCGTTTCCAAGGGATCTTGATCAAACCAAGCTTACTACAGAAGTTCTTCTGAAATTAGATATAATAGGATTTTCAGGGAGGTTTGATATCTATCCCAAGGTAAAACAACTTCTTACTGCTTTACCTTTCCTTTATTTAGTCTGACTCGAGTATTATTGTAGTTATTGGATTAGAGATTCATTTTAAAAAGCAACTTTCCAGACTTCAAATAGCTTTATGAAAACATCTCACATTTGAGCAACTAAAGACAAATGTTCATGGTTTTGCCAAATCAATTCACTAGAAGCCACCTAAGTCTGTACGGTCTCTCTTTTTTTTCCTGCCCATACCGTGGCTTTGAAGTTTTAAAAGAACTTCATATATTTAGGAAACAGAGTGATTATCCCAAGGCTCTGAACTTCAGCTTCAGGGGAAAAAAGCGCTCATCTCAGGAGTAGAGATACATGAGCATATGCCAGGTAGGAAGGCATGTCAGAGTCCTTTGATGGAAATTCACAGTCTCAGAGATGTACCCAAGCAAAGCACAACAGACAATGAAAGCTAATTGCCAGAGTCAGGGTTGTCTTCATAATGGATTGCATCTGCATAGCTTGGCGTCCAGTGTTAATTAACCACAGCCAGGTTGGGACTGCTTCCTGACTTCACTGCAGCATGCCTCTGAAGCAACAGCAATGTCCACAGTTAGCATCATCCTCCCGTGCCACTGTCCCCACTGGACAGCATAGAACACCACAAATGAAGAGGCAAATGAAGAACTGAAATGGCAGTTCTTATGGGATCAAACAGAAAAGCACTGAGTTTTACTATTTTATTACTTCCTTTAGCAAGGGATCAGCTCCAATCAATTAATGATTTAATTACCTAGACTAATTAAGATCATGAACAACAGCAAGCCTACAATCAATTAGCTTTATCCAAACTTTCTATTTTGAGTATAGGGCCTTAAGGACTACACTCTATGTCTTTGTTGCAGCAATAAAATATGTGGGTATATTACAGAACTGCCAGGGATGTGGTTCCTCCTAAACTTAAGCAAACATACAAGTCACTTGAATGATTCTTTTTGTGAAAGGATGTTACCTGGATGGGCAATGGATACTTCTCTATCTGAAATGCAGATCTTATATTGAATTATGTCTCTCAAAAGCAAGTAATGGACCAAAGACAGGAACGTGCCCTTGCGGTCAGCCCGCTTCTGTGATTTGAGTTACTTCAGAGCAACCACGTAAAAATAAAAAATAAAAAAAAAACCCTTTCAAAATCCAGCAGAAAGTAGCAGTGTTTCTTGATTACATTGTTATTGGGACAAAGTGTTCCTTAAATTACTTAGCATAGGCTAAGAAATTCATAGATTTCCTAAGAAAGAAGTACAGACAAGAAGCAGGCAGTTAGGGAGGTGGGTAGTCTAAGTTCTAGTCCTTCTTTTCCGTCTGTTATATCTACTTTGAAATTTAAGGCTTAATGATCTGATTCCCTAATTATATTGGGTGTTCCTCACAGAGAGAAAAGGTCTCCTACTATTGTGTTTAACCATGGACACTACTAAAGTATAATCTATTATTGTCTACAATAAATATTTTTCAATAACCTTTTCCTCAAGCAAGAAACCATATAATGCATACCACAGTGTTCACACCTGTCATCTCCCAGGTACCACATCTCTCAGCTTACCTATACTGGTTGAGTATTTTCTCTCTCAGAATAAAATTTATCATAGTGCAGGTTTCCTTGTATGTGCCAGCAGTATGGCACTACGCTTATACAGGAACTTCAAACTTGCCCATGGATAAAAGGCATTAAGATTTTATACCTCACAGGCTAAGCCAGCTCTGCACCATGCAAGAAAACTGACTCACTTTCCAAATGCCTTCTAAGGCACCTCTGAAACAAAGGGGAAATCTCAATCCAACAAAACGAATGCCTTGTATAAAATTTGTATCTGTTCTTTGTTCAGCCAACCAGTTATTAAGTTATTCCCTTAATGAGTATGATCACTTTCCTAAATTTGTTTTGTTGTTGTTTTGCTTTGTGAGATGGTCTCGCTTGCCATGTCTCAGGCAATGTGCAAATGGAACACAGAAAAGGTTATTTAATATCACCTCATGCCTGTTAAGAGTGTTTATTATCAAAATAACAAAAGGTAGGTGTTGGTGAGGATGTGGAGAAAAGGGAACCCATATACTCTCCTGGTGGAAATGTAAATTAGCACAGCCACTGTAGAAAACAGTAAGAAAGTTCCTTAAAAATTAAAAATGAAGCCACGGGCCGGGTACAGTGGTTCACGCCTATAATCCCAGCACTTTGGGAGGCCGAGGTGAGTGGATCACGAGGTCAGGAGATCAAGACCATCCTGGCTAACACGGTGAAATCCCATCTCTACTGAAAAACAGAAAAAATTAGCCGGGCGTGGTGGCAGGTACCTGTAGTCCCAGCTACTCAGGAGGTTGAGGCAGGAGAACGGCGTGAACCTGGGAGGTGGAGCTTGCAGTGAGCCGAGATCACGCCACTGCACTCCAGCCTGGGTGACAGAGCAAGACTCCATCTCAAAGGAAAAGAAAAAGAAAAAGAAAAATGCTAACAGAATGGATGTAAAGTGTTCTCATAACAAAACTGGTAATTACATGAGGTAATACATAGGATAATTAGCCAAATTTAGTCATTCTACAACATATAAATACATTAAAATAACCAGTTATATTCAGTAAATACATATAATTTTATCTGTCAATGTAAAAAAAAATAAAATAAAAAATCATTTATATCCTAATGGAAGGGTCTGTCTACATAACCAAATACAGGAATCAAAGAGAAAAAAAAAGTGACTAGAGTTACAAAATAAGTTCAGTGTGCTAAGGGAGAGGTAAATAGGGCATCTTTAACTGCAATGAAGATGGGCAAATGAGGATAACAGAGAGTGCCTCAGGAATTAAGCATGTGGCCTCTGAAGTCAGAAAACCTGGGTATGAATCGCAGCTTATTATTTATTATGAACAAACAGCAAACAACTAAGGACAAATTACTTAACCTCTCCAAACTACAATTTACCCTATCTTAAAGTCTAGGCTAATAAGGGTTCCTAAAACACAGGATTGTTATTAATTAAATAATCCACATGAAGCATAGTGCCTGCACATCCTAAGTGCCCAATAAATATTAGCTCTTTGTTACTAATATTAGAAGCTTTTTTCCTGGCAATAGTGGACAATATATGCCTCTGGTAATGAGCTACAACGCTTTGCAACAAAGTAAATCTCTGAAAGACTTGGCTCTCTCAAACGTCCCAGGGTCAAGTACATTCAGCTCATGTTGATTAGCTAATAACATTCAAAAGGTAAACCAAGAGGATATTAAAAAATAAGCCCGTGTGGGGTGGCTTATGCCTATAATCCTAGCACTTTGGGAATCCAAGGGGGGGTGGATCACTTGAGCCCATGAGTTTGAGACCAGCCAGGGCAACATGGCAAAACCCATCTCTACAAAAAATACAAAAATTAGCAGGGAATGGTGGCAGGCACCTATACTCCTAGCTACTCAGGAGGCTGAGGTGGGAGGATTACCTGAGCCCAACATGTCGAGGCTGAGGTTAGCAGTGATTGTGCCACTGCACTCCAGCCTGGGTGACAGAGTGAGATCGTGTCTCAAAAAAAAATAAATAAATAATAATAATAATAATAATAATAACAATAATAGTAACAGTAATAGGATATCAAAAATGTGCCCTTTGATAATTATAAATGAATTATGTCAGAATTAACATTTAACAATTTTATATCAGAAATAACAATTAGTATACTCTAAATACTTTAGGTATGTCTTGTTAAAAATACTTTACCTCTGAGAACTTTACATAGGAACGGCCTTCAAATGTTTAGTGTTCACAGAATTATTCTCAGGATCTCCATCAAACAAATAAAACTAGCCTTAAACTTTAGGCTGAAATAAAAATTCCTCTTGGTAAGCACTTTGATTATCAAAATATATTGCTTTCAAGTAACATTTCTACTAAGTTTGGGAAATTATTATAAACTCCATGTGTTCTTATGTAATTAATGCTAGATGTGAAAATATCTTACTTTATTTTAATGTCAGATATCTAAAATGTCCAATTTATAGTTACATTTAATGTTATTTCATGCCTTAACTCAACGTAATTAATTAACTAGTTGTTAAATATCATTATAAAACACTGTAAAAACTCACTACCAATATATATGTAAGATAATAATATATTTTATCAGCAATATAAAATAATTGTCTTGGTAATTAAGGAAGCTCATTTAGTTCTAGTAATACTTTATTCAAACATATAATTATACTATATAGCTAACAAGTACTCCTTTTAATCAAATATATAATTATCAAAATATTCTTGAGGGATATAATTGGCATATTATAAATATATTTCTATCATGACTACTTAAACCTCAATAAATATACCTTTAAAAAGGCCTTGATTTAATTAGCATACAGTAACTCTCTCCTTGAAATGAAATTAAGTCCTTAAGAGAAACAACTAATACGAAGCATAATCTTATATTACTCAAATATAATTACTAAACCTTGACAAGTAAAAATAATAATAAAAAACCGTTTGAGAGCTCATTTACCAAAAATACAAAGATCACATGTCTCCAAGCAATAATTCTCAGCCTGACTACACATCAGGACCGTGTAGGGAGCTTTTATGAAATCTATTAGCTCAGATCCCAGCTACAGAGATTCTGATTTAGTTGGCTGGGAGCCGGGCCCAGGTATCTGTGGTTTTTGCTATTTAGAAAGTCCCCAAATCACCACAGCAGAGATTGATAAAATGTATTTTTCCCAGCCCATAAATGTTTATTGTAGCTTCATTCATAATCACCGAATATTTGAAACAACCCAAATGAATAAATAAAACCGTGATACAGATACAATGCTACGCAGGCAATGATCTATTGATTTACGCAACAACACGGATGAATCTTAAATGCATTTTGCTCAGTGAGAGAAGCCAGACCCAAAAGGCTACCTATTTGGCAGTGTGAGGGAAATTCTGAAGTGAAGGAACTGCTATATGTAATTGCAGTAATGAATACATAACTATGCATCTGTCAAAACTTGTACAACAGTACACCACAAAGAGTGGATTTTCCTCTATATAAAGTTTTCAAAATCGACCAAGTGGGGGAGGGAGGGAGATGGAATGCAGACTGTGACAAATGAAATAACCGCCTTACAAATGTATCACATAACTATATTGAAGGAGATAGGGATGGAGCTGTCCTTAGTAATTTTGGTAAACAGTCTTTTGGCTGGATATTGTAAGACTAAAGACAGCCTATATCAACAGTATTTTCTTGTTCTGAACCAAAAAAGTCATTATTTATTACAAATGTTTAGTTTACTGTTTATCAATTGTGTGACTGTCTTTAATAATGAACAACATTAAACTATCTTATAATCTGAAAGGTTTTGTAAAAACCTTTTACTGGTGTTATTTTAGTCACTGTGTGCTTTTTTTTTTTTTTCTTTTTGGACAGAAGCTGGGCAGGATGAGCATGTAAAGGCCTCTTTCAAGTGTGAAAGTGGACAGATATTGCCTCAAGGATCCAGAACAACGGTCATTTACAAAGCTAAGACAGGATGCACTGAAAATACAGCAGTTTTAGAGGTAGTCCCAGCAGGGAGTAGTTAATTTATCTAATCAAACAGCTGATCTCCTACATATTTTACTGTATTCAGTCTTTTCATGTTAATAAAATTTGAATATGCAAAGAGAGTATTGATTTTTTTTTTTTTTTTTTTTTTTTTTGCGGTGGATGGGTGGAGATGGAGTTTTGCTCTTGTTGTCAAGGCTGGAGTGCAGTGGCGTGATCTTGGCTCACTGCAATCTCCGCCTCCCGGGTTCAAGTGATTCTCCTGTCTCAGCCTCCCAAGTAGCTGGGGCCACAGGCAACTGCCACCACACCTGACTAATTTTTGTATTTTTAGTAGAGACTGGGTTTCACTATGTTGGCAAGGCTGGTCTCAAACTCCTGACCTCAGGTGATCCCCCGCCTCCATCTCCCAAAGTGCTAGAATTACAGGCGTGAGCCACCGCGCCCAACCTGATTCTTCAATATGTTACAAATCTCATAATAAAAATCTTAGGAACCTAGGTATGTATGTGTGCTTTTTATTTATAAAACAGAATTTGAGAGGATTAAAAAGACTTAACAGCAACAACAACAATAACAAAACACAGCTTCTCCTGCATAACTGTTAGTGCCAGCATTTCAGGGTCAAACATTTGATCTGAAATTTGGTATCCAGTTTGCTCCTCAACTGAGTCTCCAATGGTCCACTTAAAATCTTTATCCACTACACATAACTTGGAGGACTATGGTGAGAATGAGTGAGGCCTGACCTGTCTGGTACACAGTGACTCAATTTCAGGCTTTGAATCAGTTAATCCTATCAGAATGCTACAAGTCAGAGTATCCTGGTAGGAAATTTACTATTGGCCATATCAATGAATAACAGCCCTACGTTTAAAGCCTAAGGTGGATCAGATGAGAAGTGGGCCACAAACTTAAAGAGATGATGTAAATGATCTACTTGTTCTTGGACTTCCATCACTTCAGTAGAAAATTTTTGTGTCTCAGTTATCAGTGCCATCAAGAGCAATGATTATTTTCCACATTGTAATCAGAGTAATCCTAACAAAGCACAAATATAATCATATTTACCTTTCCCCTTTAACAGCTTATTGGGTTTTGTTTTTGTTTTTGCTTTTGTTTTTCATCACAGCCTCCTTTATTCTGCCCTTTGAAGACACTATATTCCTTTGAGCCTTGGTACAAGCTGTTTTTTCTGCCTGTTGGATCTTAAATCCCAACATCACTAGCAAACTCCTAAATATTCCCTTTGCTTCCAGGAAGCCTGACCTCCAGAGGAGCTTGGTGCGCAGTAGAATACCTCCCCATTATAGGATCTCTGTACAAGAGTTTTTTTCCTAATCCTTTATATTTCCTCCATTCATTCCCCTTGCTATTCCTAGAATCTGCCAGGCAAGGTCGTGCCCTAGGGTCTTTGGACTGGCTGTTTTCCTGGCCTGGAATACTCCTCCCCATGGCTAACTTCCCCACCTCTTTCAAATCTTTGCTTAAATGTCACCTTCTCACTGACCTGACTACCCAATTTTAAATCACATCTGAACCCCTACCCACCCCCAATACACACTATCCTGATTTCCCTTACTCTGGTCTTTCTCCATCCATAATACTTAGGTCACCTTTGAACACATAATATACTTTCCTATTTATCATTCGGATTGTTATATTTATTGTTCTATTTCATAATTTAGAGCCCCCTAGAATGTGACCTTCATGGTGGAAGATTTTTTTTTTTTTTTTTTTTTTTTTTTTTGTCTGTCTTGGTCACTGTTGTATCTCAAAAGCCTAGAATAAAAAGAGTATCTCTGAAATGAATGAATTGCTTAAGGACCATATATATAAAACATTCCAGAAGAGAGAGAGAAAGCTCACACTTTCAGGACCTGAACAGTATCTGTGAGTTAAAATGTGAATGCAGAAAAGATCTATGGAAAAAAAAAAATAGCTGGTGTAAATTTAAGGTAGCAAATTAGAAGGTGTTATCAATTAAGACCAGTAGAAAAAGCAAATCCTACAGCTACATTGACCAATCATGAGCCTCCAATCCCTGCCAGAACCTCACACACATTATCACAGTTAATTCTCACACCCATTTCACAGATAAGCAATCTAAGATTAGCCTGGAAGCTACAGACCCTACCTGTTCCCATCTTGTCATCATACCAGTACCCAGCGCTACACTGGCAGGCGGTAGGTACAGAATATATAGAAGCTGCATACAATTTAAAAATATATATGCTCAGAGAGGTTAACAAACTTGCCCAAGAACACTTATCCAGTAAATAGCAAAATACAGGATGTGAACTCAGATCATTTTATTTAAAAACCAATGCTCTTCCCACCATACCATATTTCTTCTAACTAAAATTATAAAACATACACGGACCTACAAAAAATGCAACAGGGAGGCCAACTATCTACCACAGTCTTTCCACAGGGCATCTTAACATAAGAGAGAAAAACATAAACTGATATTCCTGATTAGTGTCACCCCAATGATCAAGCAACAATCATGTTTCATTTGAGGTCTTTAATATTGAGACAGGCAAGGTACAGTCTAGAGAGAATTACAGCAAAATAGATAAGTTTAAAGTTTTAGCACCAAATGTTTAACCTTCAGACAATTCAAAAGTCATTTTCACAGAAATAGTACACAGACACGAGAGTATGAGTAAATTCCTGCTTCTACTTAGCCACTCACACAGGCAGTGCCCTTCTGAGCACTGGCCTTTGAAATGCTAATTCACTGGCTGAACTACTGTTCACCTGCTCTTCCGCCTTAACAGGTCTGTGGCTTCACATTGGGTAGCCACAGCAGTCTCTAAGATAAAAAAGGAGCTCCAGCAACCAAGCTATTTAATTGCAAAAACCGCGATTACTTTTGCACCAACCTAATAATCTAATAACTTGACTCCAGAGGATGGATGAAACCAGAAGAAGAGGGAAGGAACTTCTCTCCCAGGTTTGGGCTAGGAGGAGCTACCTAAGGTAGCTGGCATTGTTAGCACCTACAAGGAGAACCAAAGGATTTAAAAGAATAATTCATCATCCCAAATTCACATTCACTAGAAGTATCTATGTAATTGTGGTTAAAGTACTTCAAATTTGTCCTTTTGCTTTACATTGTAATGTAAGATACCAGGTAATAGAATCCATTCTCTAATTCACTTTACACAAACAGAATCAGCCCAAATGTTGGCTGCCAGTTCCTTCTTACATTTCCTATTGTTAAGCACAGAAATGGCTGGAAATGGCTGGTATTGAGAAATTTTATTCATTTCAATTGTACAAATTTCTAGAGGCCCGACACAGAGATTGAAAGCCTGTGGTCGCAGACAAGATACATCCCAAAGATGTACTTCCTTTAGCCTCAGTATTATTGTTACTTAATGATTTCTAATTCAAGCCAATACATCAAACTTAGGGATGGGTTCACATATAAACCTAGATTTTAAGCTTCACTAGGAAAATCAAAGGATCAGGGGCATGCACTCCCAAATGAGAAGAGGATAGGTGGTTGCTTCCCTCAAGAGATACACCACAAACTTTCCAAACAACTGAAACGGCCTACCTCAATCACGAATTTTACTTTCCTGGTCACGGTGGGCATCTAACTGTGTTACCCCTGGCTGTATGGAAGGCCCAGTATTGGAATGTGAGGGGTTGGGGTTGAGGTGGAATCTGAGATGAATAAATAAACTTGTCTGAGAATTGAAAATTTTAGGCTGGGCACTCTGAGAGGCTGAGGGGAGCAAATAGCTTACGTCCAAGGGTTCAAGACCAGCCAAGACAACATGGCAAAACCCCATGTCTACAAAAAAATACAAAAAATTAACCAGGCATGGTGGCATGTGCCTGCAATCCCAGCTGCTGGGAAGGCTGATGTGGCAGGATTGCTTGAGCCCAGAAGGCAGAGGTTGCAGTGAGCCGAGATTGCACCTGTACCCCATCCTGGGTGACAGAGTGTGTCCCTGTCTCAAAAAAGAATGAAAGAAAGAACATTTAGACAAATACATCTAAAAGTAACATATGAAAACTATGATATCTTCCAAAAACCATATCAATGCGCATTAGGTGTATTGTGGGGAGAAGCAGGGATGGAAGAGAAATACACAAAGTGTATCACCCCCAACCTACTTCTCATGCTCTCCAGCTGTCTTCTATGACTCATCAAGTACTTATAAAGTCAACTCATCATAACATCCTGCAAATTCCACCACTTGAATAAGTTTTGTATAGGGTCTTTTGGTATCCTATATTCAAAAACGCAGGACCCTCATTCTATCTGATTTCACAGCAGTCTCCTAACTGGTCTCCACCCTGCAATGCATCCTCCACATATAGCTGCCAGTGACTTATTGAAAATCCAAGACAGGCCACAACACTTTCCAGTTTAAAACTTTCACTGGCTTCCCTAGTAATTCGTAATACTCGGCCTCACCTGAGAATAAACTGAGGGGCATTTTTAAAATTACCTATGGTTGATCCTAACTTTCACATGTTTTTATTAATTTAGTTGGTGTGCGGCCTACATGTCTACATTCTATTCTGAGTGATTCTGATGTGTTATCAAGTTGAGAATCACTGTTTTACCAGGCAAGTTCCAAGACCATTAGCTTTGCTTTAATGCCCTCCACAATTTCTCCGTCTCCAGCACACCTATGAACTTTCCCTATAAATTCCAGTAAGGAACTTCCTCCTTGTAGCATCCTGTGCATATATCTACTTCCTGCACTGAATTCCCTTTATTGTGATTATCTTTTTATTACCTTTGCCACTAGTCTGACAGCAGTGACTTGGCTGTATCTTCCTTACACCTCAAATGCCTGCAACAGAGTGAGCACTAAATAAGAGTGGATGAAGACAGCAGAAAAAGATGGACTTGGGAGAGGAGGTGAGGCCTGAAAGGCAAAGCTATGAAGTGAGAAAGGGAGAAGGGGAGAATGCTTGTAAAGCTGGAAAATCAGAAAGCACTTTTTGGGCTAGCAAAATGTTGGTGATCATAATTTGTTAAAGCTTTCTTTAGGCTATAAAAAAAAGGAATCTAGTGGCCTGAGTAAATACACCAAAGGGATTTAAGCCAATTATTCCCTGCCCAATAGAGGTGTCAGATTCATTTGTTAAACTACAAGCTCTCCAGAGAAAATAGATCCCAGAATGCAAGTAATTGTTTTATTATAATTATCATAATACCCCTCCTGTTTCCCTCTCACTCCAAATCAGAACAATTGAAATGAAAAAGAATTATGTGTTGTTCAGCTGCTAAATAGTCTTTTTATATCCCTTTTCTGATGTAGTTTTGATTATTTCAGAAACAGTAGTTCTCCACAGTGGTTTCTGCTGCTTACATCAAATGAGTCACACTGTGGGGCTCTCACTGTTTCCCTTGAGATTTTACTCCATAGTTGAACAGACTTCACTATAGTCATTTTCCTTCATATTAAGGCAAGAGTTTTGTTTAATCTAATTAGTCTGCCTTCTCCACACAATTCTAAACAACCTCAGTCCTTACAAGAATATAGGTATGCCCTTCCTACATCTGCAGAAACGTGTGCCTCCTATTTACTGCCAGGACAAACCGATCATAGTCGTTTCTTAAATTTTCCCATGTGAGCCAGGGATTTCAATTCCAAACCTTCTCCTTCCCACCTCCCACAAAAGCTTTCCAGTTTGCTGGCATGATAGAACGTAGTGTTATTTCTGGGAATTTGCGGCTGGATCAATGGTGTTTTCTCATTAGTTTTATTTTGCTTTTGATTTATAAGCACCAAAATGGTACAGAGTATATCTATACCAGAAGTACCTATAATGTGATCAAATTCACCGTGACTTTTGTGCTTTTATTTGCCTTTATGAAACCCAAGCTCAGGCTTCAATATCCATGATTACAAACTGTTTCTTCACAGACCCCTTACAACTTTTCCAGCAAAGGTAACACTTTCCGGCCCTTTTTTCCTCTTATTTAAGATGTTCATAGCTCCAAGTGTCAGGCACACCGTGCAATGAAAACTACCCCTCATCTGATAAATTATTCATTTTTCAGGACTTCGTAATTTGAAATGGCACTAACAGCTGAATACCTGAAGTACCCCCAAAAGACATAAAGGGCCATAACATGCAAAGCTTTCTCTGCATAAATTTTAAACGTTAAATGCCATTAGACATCTATGTTTATCAAGAGATGTGCTCCTTGAACTTATTTCTTCTAATTAATCTGATCCCAATAAACATTACTAACAAAACAAAGTGATAAAAGAGGCTAATCAAACTAATTTCTTCCCTTTAACTAACCTCATCAGGTTAAAACAAGGTCCTCTGCTGATATTCTCTACCTTCCCCTGTTTGATGAGGAGTTGTAGGTGAGTAAGGTCAAAAGTAGGGGTGGTCAAACTAGGATTCTTGAACAATCTGGCCCATTGCACGTATTTTTAAATAAAGTTTTATTGGAACACTGTTTTACCCATTTATTTTGAATTGGCTGTGGCTACTTTCTTGTTACAGTGGCAGAGTTGAATAGCTGTGATAGAGACCCGCAAAGCCAACAATACTTACCATATAGCCCTTTACAGAAAGCATTTGCTGACCTCTGATCAAAAGGTATGCAAAAGTATAAGTCTTTTAAAATGTTAGCCCCAAGTAGGGCTTTAGCTAATGTATATTAACGTGTTCATATACTCTAAAAAAAAAAAAAGAAAAGGAAAGAAAAGAAAGAAAGAAACAAAACCTTGCATTTAAAACACCATCTGTGTTACAGTTCCAGAGGAAACTACAGGTCTAAGATTGTTCCTCAAGCTGGTAGGTGCTTCATTTTGATAACAATAATCACTTTGTGTTTCGGTAATTTATTGCTGTGTTATAAACCCCTTCAAAAATGGCTTAAGGCAAAGATTTCTTTGTGCATGATTCTTCCCTCCAGGCCTCAGCTAGAAACTTCTAAACTCCATCTCCCATGTGGTCACTCACACGGCTTACAGTCATGAAGAAGAGGATGGACTCTGGCTGGAATGCCAAGATGGCCTGGCTCGTGTATCTGGCTCCTCACCTGGGACAGCTGCAACAGGTGTGGGCTGGCTGAGTATTTCTCTCTTTCCGTGGGGTCCATTCAGCAGGGCAGCTGCGCATCTTGCTATGATGACTCAAGATGCCAGAGAGTTCAAGTAGAAGCTTCCAGGCTGCTGAAGGGCCAGGCCCAGAGCTGGTACACTATCATTCCTGCACCCTTCTATTACTGATCAAAGCCAGTCAGGGGACTAACCCACATTCAAGGAGTGGGGAAACGGACTACACCTTGACTAGAGTAGAACTGTAAAATATTTTGGCCATGATTTCCAATTTACCATACCATGATGATGAGTAGAGTGACAGCACGATTACAATGACAAAATCTTGAAAGCAGACCTTACTGCTGACAATTTATAATCAAACTGACAAATAAGAATAAGAAAGCCTAATAAAAAAATGGAAATCATTTTACAATGAAACGCTAGTCACACAGAAATCAAAATTTTCCAAATTGATGTTTTTTTTTTTTAATTGAAATTGGACAGAAGCCATTCTAAAAGCCATTCAGTGCTTCTCAATTCTTACAGTGTGTAAGTTGTCACTATGATATAACTTTCCTCCATGACTCTAGGGCCTCAAGATGACTATCATTGAGGGGCGTAGGAATGACAATGAACCTGGGTGACTCTGGGCCTGATGCCCAATGGCATCACTTGGGCCCTCTGGCTGCTGTGCATTTTGAGCTCTTTTCAGCTGTTCTGCCTCTTCTCTGGACAGGGAATCATGAGAGCGTGTTCTAGGTCCTTCACCATCACCTATTCACCTTTTTGCTCTAGGCAGGTCATCTACTCTGAACCTTTGATTTTTTTTTAATCTGAGAAGTGAGGAGGATAAAAGTTATGTTGCCTACTCTTAGAATTTTCAGGAACAAATGAGATTAAGAAGATAAAGTGTTTAAATTGGCCCGGCGTGGTGGCTCACGCCTGTTATCCCAACACTTTGGGAAGCCGAGGCAGGGGGATCACCTGAAGTCAGGAGTTCGAGACTAGCTTCCCCAACGTGGCAAAATCCCGTCCTTACTAATAATACAAAAATTAGCCAGGCATGTTGGCACACGCCTGTAAACCTAGCTACTCGAGAGGCTGAGGCACAAGAATCGCTTGAACCCGGGAGCCAGAGGTTTGCAATGAGCCAGGATCGTGCCACTGCACTCCAGTCTGGACGACTGAGATTTCGTTTCAAAAAAAAAAAGAAGATAAAGTGTTTAAATCATCATTCAAGTATTCAAGTGAGAGGTATCACAATCACTGTGTAAGAAAAAATTCATTTTATTGATAGAAAATAAAATATTAACAAAAGTAATATATCATCAAATAGTTAATATCATCATAATGGCTAATGTTTATTTAGCGTTTACTATGTGCCAGGCATAGTACTAAACACCTTACATTGGTTAACCTGCTTTCATCTTTACAGCAATCCTATAGTTATCATCTAGTACTCCAGACAACAAAAACAGAGACATAAAGTGATAAGGCAATCTGCTTCTGGTTTTACAGATACACACAGAACTACGATTTCTCTTTCCCAATTCGCACAGCTGATTTCAAGGGCTTGTGAAAGGTCTATCACATTTTTAATAAAATTTCTCCCTTCTAAATCCCATATTAATTAGAAGAGCAGCGCCTATCTCTCCTAACCTCTGCTCCAACCTTCTGTTCCAAAGCTTTCACAAGCAACATCAGCACTTCCCAACTGGGTGATTTTGCCCCCAGTGGACAGTTCTCAATGTTGACAGATCATCTGGTTGTCACAACTGGGCTGTAAGCTCCTTTCTGGGTAGAATTCCTTGATATGAAAAATTATCTCAAAAGGTCAAAAATGTTAAACAGCTGATTTCTCCATATATTGAGTATTACTCCGTGTGTGTGTGTGCGCGCACGTGCGTGCGTGTGTGTGTGTGTGTGGAGAGAGACAGAAAGGAATGAAAACTGAACCTCACAGGACTTCACATTCAAGATCTTATTTAAACATCATAGGAACCTGTGAGAGCTATGAGCATCGCCAAAGGGTCAGAATTCTCCTACCTATTCTCAATTGTCCTCCCAGGAGAACTGAGAAAATTGCTCCTGGTAGGCAAGGGAGCCCTTATTTAAGGCAAATCTGGTTACTAACACCATCTACTATTTTAGATAAAACATTTAAGTTATGGTTTCATAATCATTTTATGTATTACCTTACACTCCCATTGGTCTTAAAACAAATCCAAATATGTTAAATCATATAAACAATAAAGGGTGTTTTTTTTTCTTCTTAAATGGAAGAAGTTTACCAGGAAATATTTTATTTAAAAGCTTTAATCTATATAGGGACTCCAACCTACAAATCTCTTAGGAATCCTGTTGCTGTAATTTTGACAAAATGGAAGCATACAGGGAAAAGCCCTATTGAAGTTCCTCTCTTCCCTGCAATTCTATGTTGACCATCACCCTCCAATTACAGCCTTACTTTGCAAATGTACCCTCCTTCACTATCTTGCAGCTATGGATATTGATGAAGGAAAGTGTAGACTTAATCACAGGTTTCCAATGTAAAACTATCATTTGCTTTAAAAAAAAAAAAAAAAAAAAAAACTGGCCAGAGATAACGAGCTAAAAGCAGACATTTGTGCTTTTATTTACCAAGGTCTTTGGTGTTCTAAGTCTATATTGGCTGGTGCAAAGAAAATTTCAGTTAAGCTGTTTAGACAGTGAGTTTATAACTTGATCAGGAGGTTGTACCAAACTTTCAATGCACTATTTGTAGAAAAATATATATACATTTTGTTCTAGTAGAGAACAGTAGTACCCAACTCAAGGTTCATAAATAGATGTCCCAATAATATATCTGTTTCCCTACACAGATTCTTAATACCTAGCCCAGCAATACAAACTCTTTATAAGACCTCCAGGGCCCCATGATCTGTCTCCTGGACCTTATTTTGTCCTTTGAACACACTAGGCTCCTCCTTGCACTAAGGTCTTTACAGTCACTCCCCATCTGCCTGGATACTCTGAACTCAATTTTTTTTCATAGCTGGACCCTTCCCATTCTTCGGCTCAAGTGTTTTATCTCACTCAGCAACACCTTCCTTGACATATGATAGATGAAGGCAAGTCCTATCCTCTCCCTTCATATTCTCTTTCACTCTCGTATTACACTGTGCTGTTTTAAGATCTTTGCAGCATTTATCACTCTACAAAGTCACACCGTTCAGTGACTTGTTGCCCATAGCCATGTCTTGCTGTACTTCTCCTTTCTCCACAACATCCCAACTAGAATATAAATTCTGTGGTAACAGGAATCTGGATCTGGCTTATTGGAGGCACACAGTAGTCATGTGTTAAATGAAAAGTATTATTACTTTTAAATGAAATGTTATTTAAATTTGTCTTTTAAAAGATAAATATAGATATTAGAGGAGTTTGCATCAACGTAAAATCACTGTAGGTTAAAGGTTTAAATGACTTTTTTTAGTGACAAACAATGGCATTTTATTTTTCTCTCCCTCCTTTATAAGCATCTTAAAAAGGTTTAAGTATATGTTTCTTTATATATTTGTCTTAACACACAAAAAAAAAAACTAAGAAAGAAAACATCCTTGGTTTAGTAGATTTATTATACTTTGTGTACTTTTAGCTTAAAATAGACTGTGTGCTATTTTTTAACCTGAAGATATAAGTACTTAGTGTATCTTAAAGTCAGATTTAATAACTGTAGTGATTGTAAATAACTGCCACAGTACTATGTTGACTTTTGCAAACCTATTACTAATTGTGCAGTGAATTTAAAACTTTTGTGAGAGAACAAAGCTAAATTGTAATGTCTTTTGTAGTGAGGCACTGAACTTCATTTAGTTTTAAACTGATTCTGGATTCCACGTTTTTAACAGATATTAACAAAAAGATAAGTTTAAATAAAACTGTCTGAACTTCACGCTAAAAAGTGAAATTACAAGAATGAGTAAAGATAAATTTGGGGGGAATTTGTAAAATGCCATGTTAAAAACAAAGGATTACTTACAAGGTACTGAATACACTTTAGCTCCCTTAACTTGGTTTTCTCCTTCACTCGAAATTTTAACAATCTGTTGGTGGTTCAAGTTTTAGAACAATCCTTCTTCACAAAAGTCAATTTAAAAAAATGTTTTTAAATGTCAAGCAGGCTAGCCTTCTTAACCTCTATCACCCCAGTCCCTTGTAGCAAATCTTCTCCGTAACTTCCAACCAGCCTCTTAACAGATCTCAAGGCCACTCTGGCTGGCCTCCCTCCAAGCATTTTTCCACCATGCAGCCTCATTGATTTTTAACAATGTAAATGTCTTCCTATAACAGCTTAAAAATAACTCAGTGATTCCTGCAGTTCATAGAATAAAAACCAAGACTTTGAACAAGGTTTAGGAAGCCTTGTCTCAGCCAGTCTCCGCCACTTAGCCAGGTGCACTTATTTTTATCATGCCTGTAATTCCAGCACTTTGGGAGGCCAAGGTGGGTGGAGAGCTTGAGCCCAGGATTCTGAGACCAGCCTGGGCAACTTGAGGAAACCCCGTCTCTAAAACAAATACAAAAATTAGCTGGATGTGATGGCATGTGCCAGTAATCCCAGCTACCAGTGATGCTGAAGTGGGAGGATCACCCAAGCCCAGAAGGCAGAGGCTGCAGTGAGCCAAGATCGCATCACTGCACTCCAGCCTGGATAACAGAGTGAGACCCTGTCTCTAAAATAAATAATAATAGCTAAAAATAAGTGCATGTAAAAACTGGTAAAATCCAAATAACACATATAGTTAACAGTATTGTGCAAAAGTTAACTTCCTGGTTTTGATAATGTACTGTGATTATGTAATATGTTAATATTAGGAAAACTGAATGAAAGCTACACGGGAAATTCTTGTATGATTTTTGTAATGTCTTTTAAGCGTAAAAATTATTTCAAAATAGACAAACTAAATCACTCCCTCAGGAAAGCTGTGTATTACTTTTCAGAACAGATGAGCCACTTGGCTGCCTATTTTCTTCCCTTATACTTGTTACTGTTAGAAAATGTAAATTTTAAAAATTAAAGTGAAATATTTGGCTATGCAACTAGAGTTTAAGCTTTTCAGGGGCAGGGATCATACTGTTTTCTCTCCACATTTTATCCTCAGTAGTTAACTCAATGCTTGGCACAGGAAACGTGTCCAATAAACATTTATAAACGAAAGACATGAATGAACCCATCAGTCAATGTCCTTTGAAATTATAAATGTATGTAAATATACATACTTTCATTTTTAAAAGATTCTGCTCAAACTGTGAAGTTAATGGGATAATATATGCCAACAGAGATCTAAACATAGATGCTTCTAATTTGGAAATGATACAAGTTAATGAGAAAAAAAGGCATGATAGCAACTAATAACATTTAGTGAATATTTAATCCTATTATTCAAAATGCTTTACAGTTATTTCCTTAGTCCTTATGATAACTATATCAAGTGTGTGCTATATTTATCTTCATTTTACAGATGAGAGACACACAGAGATTTGTACCCTGCCCGTGGTCAGAGTAATTATGCAGCAGAGGCAGGATTTGAATGCAAGCACTCTACTATAGGGTCCACATTCTTTATGCATTACTTATGCATTACTTACTGCCTGGAGAGAAAGTCTGAGAAGATTGCTTGAGAGCATCCTAAACACTAGCTATGAATTCTGAAGATAGACTACAGGCTGGTATAGGTCCACACTGTTTAAAATTTTTATATTCCAACCACTTCACACAGAGCTTTCCATATAGCAGAGACACACACACATACATACACACACACACACACACACACACATTCACACGTACGTTTGGTGAAGAAATAAGTGAAGCTAAAGCAAACTGAAGAAAAAATAAAATATTAATTACAGGTTAAAGAACTGGTTCTAAAGGGGCGTCTCCATCCAATCACAGGACTTTTACCTTTAATTCTTCACTTCAAAACAGAGGCTGGCTTGGAGTTTCTGAATTAACAAGAAACACATCTACGTGGGCAGGAGGGGATGGGGCTCCCAACCAAGTCAAGGTTACTTGAAATGGGTCAGGTACAGCCGGATGTGCTGGCTCAAGACTATAATCCCAGCACTTTGAGAAGCTGAGGCTGGCAGAACACTTGAGCTCAGGAGTTCGAGACCAGACTGGGCAAGATGGTAAAACCCATCTCTACAAAAAAATACAAAAATTAGCCAAGAAGGCCGGGCATGGTGGCTCACGCCTATAATCCCAGCACTTTGGGAGGCTGAGGCGGGTGGATCACCTGAAGTCAGGAGTTCGAGACCAGACTGGCCAACATGGAGAAACTCGGTCTCTACTAAATATATATATATGTGTATACTTGGGAGGCTACTTGGGAGGCTGAAGCAGGAGAATTGCTTGAACCCAGGAGATGGAGGTTGCAGTGAGCCGACACAGTACCACTGCACCCCAGCCTCGGTGACAGAGTGAGACTCCATCTCAAAAAAAAAAAAAAGATTAGCCAAGCATGGTGGTGCGTGCCTATAGTCCCAGCTACTAAGGAAGCTGAGGTGAGAGGATGACTTGAGCCCAGGAAGTGGAGGCTGCAGTGAGCAGAGATTGGGCCACTGCACTAATCCAGCCTGGGCAGTAGAGCCAGACCCTGTCTCAAAAAAGAAAGGGAAAAGAATAAAGCAATATATCAGGTCCATAGTAACTGAATGAGAGCAAAATGAAAGAAGTTAAGAAAGTTAAGGGAAAAAAAACCAGCAGATCACACAACAGTAGACTCAAATACCACCAGACTATTACAAAGAATAAGAATTAGTTCACAAATACTTTTGATATTGTTCCATCCTTAGAGTTTAGGGCCTATTCCCAAATAGAGATAACAAACAGGTCATACTTTGGAATTGTTTTAAAAAGCAAGTCCTACTACACTCAATAAAAAATACTTTGAAGTGTACACATGTGTTGATTTTGTGACATAGTCTTAATCTTACTAGGTAGCTACAGCTCTGCTGGGAGCAATTAATTCAAAAAGCCACAGAAACTCCACAATGAGGCTACAGGATCGGTAAAATAGCTGGAATACTTTCCTTGCTGCAGGCAGCTGGGTGTTGCTAATTTAGCTACTTTAAAGTGAGGGGAGGAAGGAAGAGGGAGTAATTTTGCCACACCTCTATTAATTTAGAAGGCACTGATAAACATGGTTACATGTTTATCACGTAAACATACAGGTTACTTTCAGGTTACATACACTAAAGGGACTCTAACCAAAGAACTAGGGTAAGCAGAAATTGCTTTTTGTTTTGGTTTAGGTATGTTTGTTTGTTTTGAGACAGGGTCTCTCTCTGTCACACAGGCTGCAGTGCAGTGATGTCATCCTAGGTCGCTACAGCCTTAAACTGGGCTCAAGCAGTCCTCTCTCTTCAACCTCCCAAGTAGCTAGGACTACAAGTATGTGCCACCACAACTGGCTATTTTTTTCCCTTGTTTTAACAACTTTAGTGAGATATAATTCAAATACCATACAGTTTTCCCATTTAAAGCATACAATTCAATAATATTTAGTATATTATGTTTATACTCAGTACCATCACCCTAATCTAACTTAAGAACATTTTGGGGGCCTGGCGTGGTGGCTCATGCCTCTAATCCCAGCACTTTGGGAGGCTGAGGCGGGCGGATCAACTGAGGTTGCGAGTTCGAGACCAGCCTGACCAATATGGAGAAGCCCCATCTCTACTAAAAATACAGAAAAAATAGCCAGGCATGGTGGCACATGCCTGTAATCCCAGCTACTAGGGAGGCTGAGGCAGGAGAATCGTTTGAACCCAGGAGGCGGAAGTTGCGGTGAGCCGAGATCACACCATTGCACTCCAGCCTGAGACTGTCTCAAAAAAAAATTTTTTTTTAATTTTTTCCTGCAAGATAATTCCTGGTCATATCAATGGCCACTCACTCTCTTTCTCAACAAGCTCACCCCCTACCTTCAGCTTTCTGAAGAGGCACTGCATTTACTGTGTTTACCTACAGTAAATTTCTATAGTTCCTTCCTGTGAACCGCTCAATAAAATGTATATAAGAGGCAACCGTACAAACAGCGGAAACACCTTCTACTATCCATTCCACCCAAGCCAAATTAATTTTAAATGTGTAATTCTAAGAAGCTTTTTTTTAACCACTTGACTAAAGCAGATATGCTTTATATTTCCTCTCTTGATCTTCAATTTAATGCCCGGAAGCAAGGGTTTATAAGAACTCCTACATATAGGACTTTGCAGAGAAGCAAGCTGGAGACTTTAACTTGCTACAAGAAAACCTGGCTTATCCACCATCCAAATTTTGATAATCTCTAGGTCAAATTAAGAAAAAAAAAAAAAAAAAAAAAAAAAAAAAAAAAAAAAAACTTTAGCACAGTGCTTCACACATGTGCTCAATAAAACTCTTTGCTAAATCTTGTTGAATAATGATATAATAACAGCTAACATTCATGAAACACCTACCTTGTGGTATCTACTGATGTATGAGTTTTATTTATCCACTGATGTATGAGTTTATTCAGTAAATCCTCACAAAACCCAGGAGTATTATGTCATGACCATCACCTTCATCCACATTTTAAAAATAGGAAAACTGAAGCAAAGAGCACGATTGATCAAAATGGCAAAGATGGGAAACTGAGGCTGAGCATGATTTACCAAATGACAGCCAGACTTCAAAACCAGACTATGGCTTCAGAGTTCACACTCTAAACTGTCACTCTATGCTGCCCATCAGGAAATACTTAAGGTAACAAATGATTACCTTGCAACACAGATGTCAGTCTATGCTCTAATGTCAAAGAGATAAAGAAACTCCATGGGCTACAGTGATATAATACCAAAGGGGGTTGAGGAGGGACTCACTGCTTCCATAAAGGACAGATATATTGCGAGTATATAGTGACTACAGCAAGGCTCTTTAACAATAAGGAAGGAGAATGAGGAAGTATTCACAATCTGAAGAGGAACAATGACAAAAAGCAACAAGTAAATGGATGAACTAAACCATCTGAGGAATTAAATTATCAATGGTGTGTCTCTATAATTTAAAAAAAGTTTTATTTCTGAGATCACGTAAACACTCAGGTCTAATTATAATGACCACAGCGTAAACTCAGGTCTAGAATGTAAGAGTATGCTACAAATGATTTCGTTAGAGTGAAACTGGTCTGACAAAGAAGATGCTAACAGCCGGTTCTTGGTCTGTATTTAGTTTTTCTTTTCTAAAGACTGGTAAATTGCAAACTAACAGAAGCTATTATGAAAACTCCTCCAGAAGAAAAACATTCACCTGAGGATTATATTACTATAATCTACATGAATCTTTAATTTGCATGCATGTTGTAGTTGAATGGTTCTCGAAGCACTACCTAAACCACAAAACTGGTTGGCCAACCCTGAAGAAGAGCTACTCGTGCTGCTCGAACAGAAGTAGCATATACCTCTCCCTGAGATCACAGGTCTACTGTCCAGACATGCATTCAAGAAACAACAAGCAAAATCATCTGAGCCATTCAAGACACCAGAATGAACAGAAATCAGATACAAACACACGTCTAGCTTTTTAAAATAATAGTGGATAGATATATAGGGCATTTTAAACTGGCAATGGCAAAGACTATAATTTTCTGCTGAGGGATATTATCACAAATTTCCAACCTAGGTTTGAACCAAGGCTCATAAGAGCTCTCCTCCTTAATGCAACATCACACCCAGTACTTTGCTATGACATTCTATACAGCAGATTATAACCCTGACTCCCAGGCTTTTTGGAGTTAATCATTTCCAAAGAGAGTGAGTTGGGCACATTAGATTAACATGGCAAACTAGAGTGGCTTCTTTCCATTCCCACCCCCATAGAGTCTTCTTTTTCAAAGGAGGACAAACATTTGAAAAAATTATTTCAGAGTTCCAAAATGGCTCTGACAAGCTACTGTTAGTAACTCTTGATCCTTTGGATCAGTACAAAACACAGTTAGGTAAAAGGGAAAACAAAGAAGGCCAGATGTGCTAATGAAGACATAAGGAAATACACCAGTGACCCAGGCAATAAAAGCCTGAAAAATATTATCTTTATATGATAGTGAATAAATCAAATTTTTCTTTAGTGTTACTTATAACTTTATCTTCGAGTGTTTGAAGAAAAGGTAATGACAGTATTTGATAAGTTATAATCTGGATCCTATTTTACCAATTGTTTTTAAACATTTTTAGTGACTGAAATATCTCCAACTCTACCATGTGCTTTCACAAACCACAAATATCCTCTGGTAGACTGCAAATGGATATTCCTTTTTCTTTTAAAATGTACCTTAAAAGATATGGTTAAATTTTCCTCTTTCGTCAATAACTTTCAGAATACACATGCTATTCAAGAGTGCCAAATGAATCTGTGAAAAGGAAAATATACTACATGGAGGCTGATTAGACAAGGACAAAGCTAATCAAAATTGATTTGGCAAAGTTGAAGCCTGTTTCCTCTTTTTAGCTATAATGGGAAGGGTGAGAGGGAGTAGATTCTTTTTCAAGTGACATCTTAAGGTTGAAAGCTCATATCACAAAACATAGCATGATAAATATCTTAACTAAAAATTGCTAACAAGGGCCTTTGTGATTTCTTTTGCAAGACTACACAGCGTAAGAAGTGTGATGAAGAAGAGGGAGATGGAGGAGAAAACCAGTAAGATGACGGTTATCTGCATAAAAGATTGTTTTTTCAAACATAATTTTAAAAGTCTTCCTTTCTCAACTCCACATCTGTCTGCCACTTTTCACCAGAGAATTAAGCAAAGGCAGCACTGCTCAGTAGAAGAACGTTTTTGCTTATCTGGAAAGGTAACTTCATGGACATACAATAATTATATCTAGTAACTTTAAGAAACCCTGTAGCTATGATCTGACATTAAAGTAGGCTCCCAGGGTCTAAATGGACTTCTGCCAAAAATTAACAATGGTGAAACAACTTACTTTTGCACTCTAGCCAAACAAAAATAAGAAAACCATAGTCTCAATTTCTCTTTAAAAAACTAAATTTAGATTTCACCTTTAAAATAAGCTTTGACATAAAAGGCTTTAAAATAACAAGAACATCTTACATTTGGGTCATTTCCCAGTTAATTATTTGCTGGCATTAGAATCAAAATTCCTTGGCTTCACCTTAAATTGACGCTCCCAAGTGCTAATTAGGAAACTATATACATTATTAACCAGAGACTGTTGTGCTTAAAACATGCATGTTACATATGTATCTTATTATTAATGTTATTCCTTTCACTTTTCAAAATACCTCTTTAGAAAATAGAGCTCCTATTTCAATGAAGCAATTGGTGGCTCATGAGGGATTTCTTGTCAAAATGCAATTAATAGGAAGGGGCCAAGATGACACAGGATCCTTGTGTTGGAAACGTCCTTAACATGAATCAAATTTAATCTCACTGAAATAGTCAGTGGAGAGAAACGTTAATGACTGCAGATGTTACACATTTTGCTGGTACTAGGGGATTCCCAAAGAGAATGGCCAACTCATGTATGAACTAAACCACTGCCGTGGAACCCCACACGTCAGGGAGCACAAGGCCGAGACATGCCTTTCTCCAGTACTTTCTCTTCCCGAAAGCCGCGGGACAGATGGGAAAATAAATGCATGTAAACAAGGTAGACCTAATGATTTCCTAATTAGGAAGGAGACGTGATCTTCTCATTAATTGTCAAGCTAACTGACCACAATAGCAGTTTCATAAATTGAGTTCATTAATCCAAACTTTGGTGTCTCCAGTCCACAGAATTCTCCTCATACTTCCAGACCCTTCATCCAGCCACAAAGTTGTCAGTTCTGCTTGATTTGTTTGAATACTGTACTCGACGACAGCTGTCGGAAACAGTACATTAGAACAGCTGCTATGACAGCTACAAGGGGCTTGGAAGTTTAATTAGGCTCAATGTGACATTGTGCATTTTTCTAAACAAGGAACGATCCACAAAAATAAAGAAATTTTGAGTGAGTCTTAACAATGTTTACTTATTGGCACCACCAACTGGTTAACCTGTTTGAGTTATATTCTTGGTCTCATAATATCTTTGCTACCAGGCTGATAAGAGGTATAAAAAAAAATAAATAAACAGGAGGAGCAGTTAGATGCACAAGAAAAGGGGTATTAAAAGGGAGAGGAAATGGTGAGGAAGTCACGTCAATAATCTCTTTCAAAGGCTGGCTGGTAGCCAAGGAGGATCCCACAGTGTCTCAGGATTTACTTCCAAAGGAAATGTATTCAGAGGCCCCGAGCCTGGTGCCAACGGCAAACAAAACCACTCATTATGGTCACAGCCCCCTAGAGAAGGGGAGAATGGCTTACTCTCAGCATCCGTGCGGAGGAAGAAAGTGAGGAGCAGCAGCAGCAGCCGGGCTACGTGCACCATCCTGCAGCTTGGCAGCAGCGCGCACGAGCAGCTTGGAATCACTGCCTCCGGAGTCGCAGCGAGTCTGTCCGATCTGAAATTTCCGCTGGAACACTTTCAGAGCCTGAAAGTGGGGGGAGGCAGAGAAAAGAAAAGGAAGAAAACACAAAGATGTTTAGATTTCTTACTCCTCCCCCCGCCCCCAGTTCCATCACAATCACCATGACAGACACAATCCATTGACAATACACAATAAATTGTAATTGTCGTGCTTTGTATTAGGAAGGAAATAACTTGGTTTGTAAAATGTAGGAGTCTTAGGATATCTGGGTTTGTGTTATGTGGGAGCTCTCGCAATCCCAATTTTAGGCCCAACCACCTTGAATTTCATTCTTTGCTTATGCCACCTTTTGGGCAAAGAACCTGAAAAAGAACTGCCACTTCTTATGAAACATTACGTAAATACATCAGTGGAAAGAAGCACACCAATGCTATGAGAAAGATTTAAGAGAAGTTCCTCCGTGCAGGATAAAAGTCTATTACTGACACAATAATGGAAGCTGCTTTCTTGGCATCAGGTGAAATGACAGGGCTAATTCAACTTCTCCAGGTAAACAGTAGAGGTTAGAATTTTTTACACTAGCATATTTGACTTCTTCCCTGAAGACACATCAACGTTCAAATCTAGTTTGGCATCAATAAGTCAAAACAGTAGTTAGCATGAGCCTCTTTCATTTAACAGGATTTTTATATGTCTCCTGGGCAATGGTTTAATTTCCTCAATCTTCTCCGTAAAATCAAGAAGCCATAAACTATTTTTAGAGCACCTACTGTGTGCAAGGCATCAAGAGTGACACAGCACAAGGGGTCTCAAGGTAGAAAGATGAGTCAGGTTCTATTATTTTTGTTTCCAGATTAGTAGGGAAAATAAAGCAGGTATACCAGATGACTAGTACAATTTAATAAGTGATTAGTTCCAGGAAGGAAAACCAGATAATGCTGTAAAAGATAGGATCAAGATTGACATCATGGAAATAGTGTCTCAAACTAGGCCTTGAAGTTTAAGCAGGATTTTAACAAGATGACGAAAAGGCATTCCAGGAATTCTATGCAAAGGCAGGGCAGTGGGAAAGGACCTTTGGAAAAACGTGAGTTTCCTGGTTTGGTTGGAACAGGGCCTCCCAAAGGTCAGCATGCATCGGGTCCCCTGGAAGGCTTCTTAGAACAGATGGGTGAGTACCACCATCACAGTTTGTGGGTCAGTAGATCTGTGGGGGGGATCCAATAATTCAACAATTAGCTTTTTTTTGTTGTTGAGACAGTCTCACTCTGTCACCCAGGTTGTAGTGCAGTGGTACAATCACAGCTCACTGCAAACACTGCTTCCCAGGTTCAAGTGATTCTCCTGTCTCAGCCTCCCAAGTAGCTGGAATTACAGGTACCCACCACCATGCCTGGCTAATTTTTGTACTTTTAGTAGAGACAAGGTTTCACCATGTTGGCCAGGCTGGTCTCAAACTCCTGGCCTCAAGTGATCTGCCTGCCTCAGTCTCCCAAAGTGCTAGGATCACAGGGATGAGCCACCACTCCTGGCCTCCCAAAGTGCTAGAATTATAGGCCTGAGTCACATATTTGCATAAATTTGCATTTCTACATGTTCCTAGGAGATGCTGATGTTGCTAGTCCAGAGACCACACTTTGAGAACCTTCTGGTTGAAGTCATAGGAAACCATCTTCTATTAGGAAAACCAGAAGATGAAACAAAAGAAAATGGTTCAGAGTCAGGCACGGTGGCTCACGCCTGTAATTCCAGCACTTTGGGAAGCCGAGACAGGAGGATCACCTGAGGCCAGGAGTTCAAGACCAGCCTGGCCAACATGGTGAAACTCCATCTCTACTAAAAATACAAAAAAAATTAGCCGGGCTTGGTGGTGTACACCTGTAATCCCAGCAACTCGGGATGCTGAGGCAAGAGAATCACTTGAACCCAGGAGACGGAGGTTTTGGTGAGCCAAGGTCCTGCCACTGCATTCCAGCCTGGGTGACTAGTGAGACTTCGTCTCAAAAAAAAAAAAAAAAAATATTCAGACTTAAAAAAAAAAAAAAAAATAGGTCACAGAGAGCCTTGGATGGTTATCTAAGTCAAATGGCCTTTACTCAGCAAACTACAAAAAGAGCTATTTAATGTTTCAGAGCAGAGGAACAACATGGAACTAGGCTTTGGAAAGATTAACTGACAACTGGACCACGGATGATTTAGAGAATGCTATTAGGCCACAGCAAGAGTTCCAGGTGAGAAGTGATACAAGATTTAAGAGTAACAATGGTCACGCCTGTAATCCCAGCACTTTGGGAGGCCGAGGCGGGCGGATCACAAGGTCAGGAGATCGAGACCATGGTGAAACCCCGTCTCTACTAAAAAATAGAAAAAAAACTAGCTGGGCGAGGTGGCGGGCGCCTGTAGTCCCAGCTACTGGGGAGGCTGAGGTAGGAGAATGGCGTGAACCCAGGAGGTGGAGCTTGCAGTGAGCTGAGATCCGGCCACTGCACTCCAGCCTGGGCGACAGAGCGAGACTCCGTCTCAAAAAAAAAAAAAAAAAAAAAAAAAAAAGAGTAACAATGGTCCTGGTAGGAATTAAGAAGGAAGCCAGTGACTGACTGGCTCCAAGCAATCATTTGAAGTATGATTCTTCACGTGTTAAATAATTGTACCTATAGAACCCTCAATAAATCTAGCATAGACTCTTATACAGAGTACACTCTTAATGAAAAATTTAAAAAGAGAGAGTAGATCACATCCTATTGCATCTTCTATCACTGCAGAAAAAATTTGAAAATGACTATCAGTATTCATTTGCAAAATGAAACTGCATAGCTTTAATTTTTTTATACAGAAATATTTGAAACATATACAAAATTTTTGACAGGAAATACTAGAGATATCCAGAAATAACCTAATCCACTAAAATAACTTGTACTTTAAAAAGAATTGTAACACAGATACCATGGTATGTCTTTTCTGAAACTGAGCTTCAGCGTGAGAACAAAAAATTTTTTAAAGGTATTATCTTTTTTATTACTATTCATTAGCAGTTTGAATGCAGGAAAGATAAAACTAAAAAAAAAAGAGAGGAATCTTCTATTATTAGCCTCTTTAAAAAAAAAAATGGGTGACAGGTGACATGAAGAAGCAAGTTGTACATTGGAAAATTTCTTGAATCCAGAAGTTGGCCAGCTGTTCCAAATCAGCTATTGTTATCAATTTCCTCTGAAAAACAACTTCTCTAGCAGTTCACAGCTATCAAATGTTAAAAATCTCAAAAGTTCCTAGGAAAAGTGCTAAAGGAATCAGCTCTCCCCTCCCCATCCCCCTCCTCCCCCTTTCACTGCTCCCATCCTCATGCCAGCATTTCAAATGACAGCAGAGTCCAGAAGACATCAGTCCTGTCGGACTCAATTTGTGTCTGTGCAAGCGTATCAGAGCCAACTGCTACATAATGACTCCGTGTGATCACAGAGATGGAGACCTACAAATGCTCGCTCAGGGAAGAAGTGATTTGGCTTTTCCTCCTACTCAGCTGAAGTGCATAAGAAGACCAAATTTTTTCAAATGAACCTTCAACTCCTGGACTTGCTACAGTGATAGGATCTAGCACTCTAGAAACGAAAGCAGCTATAAACATACATATTTATACTTAAATGGGTTGTGCCCAAAGGAGATCAGAGGTGTGAAGATAAAATCTATTCTAAATGTTCATTCCAGCTAATCTCCATTCCTTATCTTGTTTATTACACAGCAACATTGCCAAAAGGGAATGCTGGCTGCCTATCAGTAAGGTGTAATTTAAATTTAGGTACAAAAATTGAAAATGGATTCTTAAGAAAATAATTAAACCAAAAATAAAGAGGATAAAAGAATATTATAAGTAGCTTCCATTAATCTATAGTAAGGGTTGCTAAGTACTCTGGGGAAAAAAAAAAAAACTGCAAGGAGATTCAGTGATACGAAAAGTACCATGTTTTACCTAACTTACATCACACATTATTCAGTATTTGTCCAAAAGCCTCAGCAGAAGCCAACCCTTTGACTTTCATATATTTTGCTCCTTCTTTCTTGAGATGGAGTCTCATTCTCTGTCATGCAGGCTGGAGTACAATGGCACAATCTCAGCTCACTGCTACCTCCACCTCCTCGGCTCAAGCAATTCTCCTGCCTCAGCCTCCTGAGTAGCTGGGATTATAGGCGTGCACCATCACGCCTGGCTAATTTTTGTATTTTTAGTAGAGGCAGGGTTTCACCGTGTTGGTCAGGCTGGTCTTGAACTCCTGACCTCGTGATCCACCCACCTAGGCCTCCCAAAGTGCTGGGATTATAGATGTGAGCCACTGCACCCGGCTCTCTGTCTTTCATCAGCAGGGACATGCAGATAGAACTCAACCATGTATATGAATTTAAAATAAAATTTCAAAAAATGTAAAACACTCTGGTTTCTTATTTCTCATACCACAAAGATCTTATGAAACAATAATTTTGCAGATTTCCAATTAACTGAATATTTGCTTTTGCATGTATGTACATGGGTCGTTGGAGAAACTAACAGTTCAGAGGGCAATACAATGCATGTAATATAATTTGAAACGGAACAACAAAGAGCGCACTTGCCTAAAAGCCTTAACAAATCACGGTTTCAAGCATTCACATAAGCTGACACCTATCCAACTCTTTTTCTTCAACTTACCATTGTAACACTTTTCTGTAATAAGTATATTCATATTCAAACCAATATGAATGTTAAAGGATTTGTACTATTTTTTTCAGCTTTCTATACTGTTGATATTTGTTTCTAAATACTGTATTAAAATTTTCTTTAAAAAAAGACAAACTGGGGCCTAGTCTCTCAGAAAAGTTTTATATGGGAAATGTAGAAAATTAGCCAACATCTTGCCATACCAGAAGCAAGGAAGTTTTCAGAACTATTAGGCTATATTAAAAAAAAAAAAAAAATCCAAGATGATGAGGTGCCTATCCACTAAACGGAAAATCTGAGTGACAAAAAGAATAATAACTACAAAGAACTACAACAAATTACATTATAATCTATGAGTTCATAATTTTAAAAATTTCACTGGTTACTGTAGGAGAAAGTTAGAGAACCAAATCATTTCTCTGAAAACGGGAACAGAAAAAGAAAGAATTAACCAAAACAAACAAACAAACAAACAAAACTGCTGTCACTTAAAATTAGGTATCATTATTTATTTCTCAACATTTTTCATTTTTCTGTCATAACAAACCCATCCTCTCAAGTCTAGACATCTCAGAAGCAATAATATCATAATGATATTTAACCTGAACATACATGCATAAAATATATGCATTAAGTTGGGGGATGGTATGGGAAGGAGGATGTCCCCAAATCACTTCTTTTTATCTACCTCCCAAACCAGGCCTCTGTAAATCAACTGAATGTGGCTTCTAATTATTTATGAGAAGGATGCATTTGTACAAACGATGTGCTGGTAGGAATCTCCAATTTGTAAAACATACAAAAGCAGGGCTGCTCTGGCTGAAGTGTGAAGGAGGGGAGGGGTCTGGAGCCTACAGCACACCTGGCAGAGGTTTCAGGGGGCACCCCAGGAATTCCCTAGGCCCTCAGTGTCCAGCTAAAACACAAGTACCTGAAAAGAGAAGAGAACCCAACAGCAAATTTTCAACATTTCACTGACTTGTGGATTTTCCAAGAGAAGGGAGCCATCTAAATATTTTAATGTGGTATAAAACAAGAATCGTCCAGTGCTGATGGATATAACTTTCTGCAGGATAGAAATCTTTTTATCTGCATTGACTAGTAAGTGACCACTTTAAACACAGCTAGTGCAACTGAGGAAGTAAAGCTTTTATTTTATTAAAGTTCAATTTAAATTTAAACAGCCACATGTGGCGAGTGGCTACCCCACTGGACAGCACAGACCACAACTACACGTTTACAGCACTGAACAGAAGAAAGTCAGTATTTTTTCAGAGGTATAGGGTATAGACTGAAACAATGAGGTGAGAATTTCTTAGTTCTTGTAGTCTGTGGCTTCCCGATAATCAGACACTAAAGATTCACTGTGTTTGCGAGGATACCCATTTAAACTTTGGATCACTCACTCACTGATACAGTTTGGCTGTGTCCCCACCCAAATCTCGTCTTGAATTCTCATGCGATGTGGGAGGGACCCAGTGGGAGATAACTGAATCATAGGGGCAGGTCTTTCCTGTGCTGTTCTCATGATAGTGAATAAGTCTCACAAGATCTGATGATTACGTAAGGGGGAGTTTCCCTGCACAAGCTCTTTTCTCTTGTCTGCTGCCATGCGAGACATGATTTTCACCTTCCGCCATGATTGTGAGGCATCCCCAGCCATGTGGAAAAGTTCCATTAAACCTTTCTTCCTTCCCAGTGTCTTTATCAGCAGTGTGAAAGCAGACTACTACACTAACCCATCCGTGTCCCTTATCCTGCCAAATAAAAAAAAGATTTCATTTTTTTTTTAACTACTTCATAGAATGTAAAGGGAAGATCAGTCTATGACCATACTACCCTGAACACGCCCAATCTCATCTGATCAAGAATGCAAAGGGAAGATCAATAAGTGGTTGACTATAAAACTGGAAAATATCCAAATAGAAATAGTGTTAATGAATGTTCTTTTAATATCAAAGGAAAGATTACGTTAAAGACAGGGTGTCATACTTTATTGTATTTCTCATTACTGAACAGGAACTTCTGGCAGCAAAGGATTGCCACATTCTATAGACATAAAAGACAAGCATACTTCTAAGCAGCCTCATGAAATAATTTGTATAGTTGTATAGTTTTAATGAAATGGCCACATTCGATTAATATTAGTGAGGGATATAGAAAACACATTCTTAAATACATTCAGGGCACCAAAAGCCTGAATGTAAATTATGGAAAATATTACTGAGAAAAGGGGCAATTGAAGAAGGTTATTGAATTTAATAAAACTATGAAAAACAACCACAAACCAGACACCTCTGAATAAAACAGTCAAACCTAAAAATATAAGAAATTATTTGTATGAAACTCGTAACACCTCAAAATTATACTCCACATAATTGGCACAACAAATCAAAACCTCCAAATTTTTCTGTTTTGCCCTAAACATGTTTTTATGACAATCAGGAAAAAAACGAGGTATTTTAAGAGCTATTGCATATAAATACAAAGTGATAATTCAATCATGTAATTTTTGGCTTAGACTATGACTTAATATGAAGACTCCAGGTGACTATAAGCACACAATGATTCTTTGAAGAAATCAACCGAATTTTAAGACTACCTGAAGAGTAAAACAACTCCTATCAATATAGACACTTAAAAGATCCCTTATATTCCTAACTCTAATAGACAGAGAAAAAAAGTCAATAGCTATTATTCTGAGCTTTCTATAGTTTATGATTCACTTTCCAAGTTATTATTGACGCATCTCTGTAAGACTTCAAGTGGCTTTACATTGGAAGCACATATAAATATTAGTTATTTTCAAGGATGGCAAAATGACATTATTAACCTTCATTGTTTCTTTCTCCTTTGGGAAGGAAAAAAAGAGGTATGCCGTGAGAAATGAACAGATAGAAAGGAAAAAAACCTCATCTCCTTTTGTATCTATTTTTTCCCCTGCAAACAGAACTGAAATTCTGATTTGCAAAGAAGGACAGCTTTAGAAAAAGAATCTAAAGTTTCTTTCAGTCATTACTGCATTCATAGCTTCTATCTAGTTTTATGTGATGCCAGTAGAAACTGGCAATGAGACAATTAAAATACAAGTCTATTCAACATGCTGCTGGAACTCTAGTATTTGTTCCTTTCACCCAAAAAGACACTGTAAAAGTGAGAAACTGATCTTTCTCGCAAAGTGTAGACAGATATGCAACCTAGTCACTTTCCACTGAAACTCAGGCATTTCTTTTTTTTTTTTTTTTTTTTGAGACGAAGTCTCATTCTGTTGCCTAAGTTGAAGTGCAGTGGCATGATCTTAGCTCACTGCAACCTCCACTTCCTGGGTTCAAGCAATTCTCCTGCCTCAGCCTTCTGAGTTGCTGGGACTACAGGCACACGTCACCATGCCCAGCTAATTGTTGTATTTTTTGTAGAGACAAGGTTTCACTATACTGGCCAAGCTGGTCTTGAACTCCTGACATCGTGATCCGCCCATCTCAGTCTCCCAAAAGCGCTGGGATTACAGGTGTGAGCCACTGCGCCTGGCCGGGTATTTCTTTTTTATGTTAAATAATGTATTAGGATATTTTGTTCAATCAATCAAAAGAAGTAATTAATATGCCCTTGATTAAGAGGTTTAGACAAGACGTTTTCATGCCAGGAGTATCATCATAAGCCTAATTTATCATGAAGCGATTATGCACCTGTTACAAAATCTCATATTATTACCTATATTTCACTTTTAATAACCTACATTCATCAAGCTCTAAAGACATTAGTTATGACCAATAAACTAATATGTAAGTATAGCCTTAAAATTTCCTTGATGACACACTGCACACATTACAATAGGATCTTATCCTAAATAGTAATGTATAATTTGTTGTTTTATTTTAAATTGACTTACAAAACTGTATGTATTTATTATACACAACACGATGCTTTGAAGTATATATAGTATACATTGTGGAATGACTAAATTTAGCTAACTGACATATGCATTACCTCATACAGTTATTTTTATAATGAGAACATTTTATATGATCTGTGTTGGCATTTTTCAAGAACACATGGATATGAAACTATCATTTCTACATCAATGTAACTGATCTTGTCATTATCTTAAAAATCAAAGCAGGGTTTTTTAATGAATATAAAATATTTTTGTTCAAAATACATCTTTTTAAATGTTATGGGTAATAGGTTTTATTTATTATTCTACCTATTTTATTTGTTTTAGCCCTATCAATATATAGTATGGAAAAGTCTGGCAATACATATTTTACTTCTTTACTATGAAAAGCAATTTTAAAAATTCACTTTGAGGAGAATTTACCACCCTCTAAAGGGAATAATCTACATTATCTTTTTTCCTTATTTTAAGAATAAAGTGAGGACCTTTTAATTGTTTTTAAATAGTTCATTACGATGGCTCAAAGAAAACTAATTTAGCCTCCTCACAGGTGTAATATTTATCTGTAGCTCCACCCTCAGGGTGATCAAACCTCTGGGCCAGCTGCGAAAGTGACTTTGCCCTCTCCCCCCAGGGAATGCCCACAGACACTTTTTGTTGTCACAGCACAAGGAGGGTAACCCATGGCACCTAAGGGTAGAGGCCAGGGATGCTGCCAAATACCCTATAACACACAGAACAGCTACCTGCTCCCCAACAAAAAATTATCCCATGCAGAATGTCAGGAGTGCTGAGGGTGGGAAACCCTGTTCTAGAACAGCTCATTGGTATGGAGGGAAAATTCCAAATTAAAAAAAAAAAAAAAAAAAAAAAAAAGGAACTTTTAAGAGATATCTAATACATTGCTTTCTAAACCCACCAATTTTAGGTGTTTCCAGTACAGTTTTCGTACATAAACTCAAAACAGATTTGAATTTCTGGGCATGGGAATATGGATGACACCCAAATTTCCCTTTTTGTCCTAAGTTAGAACCAAAGTTGGCTTGCCTTAAAAGTTTAGTTCACAGGCTTAGGCAGCATAAATATTGTCACCAATTAAAAGAATGAAGCTGTTAAATGGAACTGATGTCTGTCAGTGAGTAGATATGGTTCCCATGTCTCATGATGGGAGCTTAGCTCTTCTCTAAGGGAACAGTCTCAGGAAAGAAATACTCAGTTTCGAGGACTGTTTTCTCATATCACTGCTAGCAACAGAGATTGACAGTGGAATGGTGAAAGGCTGTCACAAATGGCTAAGGAAAGTGAAATTAAAGAATATTCTCTTCATACATCTCTCACCTTATACACAAATTGACTGAAGATGAATCAAAGAGTTACATCTATGACCCGAAATCATAACAATTCCGGAAGATAACATCAGAAAAACCCTTTCAGACACTGGTTTAGGCAAAGACTTCATGACCAAGAACCCAATAGCAAACGCAACAAAAACAAAGATTAAATAGATAGGACTTAATTAAAGTAAAAAGCTTCTGCACAGCAAAAAATAATAATAATATCAGCAGAGTTAACGGACAACCCACAGAGAGGGAGAAAATCTTCACAATCCATACATCGACACAGGACTAATATCCAGAATCTACAAAGAACTCAAACTCAAATCAGCAAGATAAAAACAATCACATTCATAAGTGGGCTAAGGATATGAACAGACAATTCTCAAAAAAAGATATACAAATGGCCAACAAGCATATGGAAAAATGCTCACAAAATGCTCCCTGATCACTAATAATCAGAAAAATGCAAATCAAAACCACAATGCAATACCACCTTGCTCCTGCAAGAATGGTCATAATCAAAAAAATAAAATAAAAAATAGATGTTGGTGTAGATGTGGTGAAAAGGGAACACTTCTACACTGTTGGTGAGAATGTAAACTAGTAAAACCACTATGGAAAACGGTGTGGAGATTCCTTAAAGAACTAAAAGTAGATCTACTATTTGATCCAGCAATCCCACTACTAGGCAACTACCTAGAAGAAAAGAAGTCATTACAGGAAAAGATACGTGCACATGCATGTATACAGCAGCACAATTCACGATTGCAAAAATATGGAACCAGCCCAAATGCCCATCAATCAACGAGTGGATAAACAAAATGTGGTGTATTTATACCATGGAATACGACTAAGCCACAAAAAGGAATGAAATAATGGCATTTGCAGCAACCTAGATGGAATTGGAGACTATTATCTAAGTGAAGTAGCTCAGGAATGGAAAACCAAACATTGCATGTTCTCCCTCATAAGCAGGAGCTAAGCTATGAGGATGCAAAGGCATAAGAATGATAAAATGGCCTTTGGGGACTCAAGCGAAAGGCTGGCAGCAGGGTGAGGGATAAAAGATTACACATTGGGTACAGTGTGCACTGCTTGGGCGATGGGTACATCAAAATCTCAGAAATCACCACTAAAGAACTTATTCATGTAACCAAACACCATCTGTTCCTCAAAAACCTGTTGAAATAAAAAATAAATTTTAAAAGCAGAACATTCTCTTTATAATCCCAATGTTGTCCTCATGACTATTCTGACATCTCTCTAAGATACTATTAACAATTTACAGGCCGGGCCCGGTGGCTCACGCCTGTAATCCTGGCACTTTGAGAGGCTGAGGTGGGCAGATCACGAGGTCCAGAGATCGAGACCATCCTGGCTAACATGGTGAAATCCCGTCTCTACTAAAAATACAAAAAATTAGCCAGGCATGGTGGCGGGTGCCGGTAGTCCCAGCTACTTGGGAGGCTGAGGCAGGAGAATGGCGTGAACCCGGGAGGCAGAGCTTGCAGTGAGCCGAAATTGTACCACTGCACTCCAGTCTGGGAGACAGCGAGACTCCGATTCAAAAAAAAAAAAAAATTACATAGTAGAGGAAATAGGTTATGTGGGGAAACTAAATAAATGACTATCAAACCAAACAGAAACATAAAATCTAAAGAAAGGTAGACAGGACAAATATTAACCATATATATCCAAAATACACTCTTCACCTCTCTCACCCTGTCCATATAGTTCATTCAGTTATATTGCACTCATCTTTACTATTACTGCCCTCTTCACATCTACTCCCTCCTCCAATGAAACCATAGACTGATAAAAATCAGAAGAAAAAAATAACAGATCATTTTGGGCAACCCTCTCATTTAACAGACACTGCATGAAGTACAAAGACATAATGGAATTAATAATCTCAGAATGCACAAGTTGAGTAGTCTCAGAAGAGGGCTTAGAACCAGTTTTCTTTCTTCTACAGCACAGTATCTACTTTTACTATCTCTGACTTACTGAAACAGAAATAGATAGCTGAGGCGATGTCATGATTAATTCTAAAGTGATCAACATAAAGAAAAAGTCCCTCCTTTAATTAGCAAAGAGACAAGATTACAATGGGCATAAATGAAAGGGGAAGGCAGCCTTAAAGGCGGGGTATAGGAAGGCAGGATGAAAGAATCTCATTGAATGAAGGTATCTGGCAGTCACTGTCCTAGACCAATAAATAATTCACAAATGAAAGTTTATCCCATGAGTCAAAAATTCTCTAAAGAATCAATCTTTAACTTAGTACCTGTTATTATGTACTTGTGTATCTTAGAATAAAAGTTTATAGATGTGCTTGGAAGGAAAAATAATTAACCAGAAATAGATTTTCCAAATTCTCACATTTGTAACTTAATGAATAACATGCAGACACTATTAATAAGGTGGTATTAATAATACCACCTTAAGGCATATCTATTTTGTATATTACTATCAAGTTCCATTTTACGCAGTTTTTCTCTCTCTATCCTCCTCTCACTCTCGCTCTCCCTCTCTCTTTTATATAGGGTCTTGTTCTGCCGCCCAGGTTGGAATGCAGTGGCACAATCACAGGTCACTGCAGCCTAGAAATCCTGGGCTCAAGCTATTCTCCTGCCTCTGCCCCCAGAGTCTCTGGGACTACTGGCGAGTGCCACCACACTTGGTTTTTCAGTTTTTATTGGGAAGGGGTCTTGCTACGTTGCCCAGACCGGTCTTGAACTTCTGGACTCAAGCAATCCTCCCACATTGGCCTCCCAAGGTGTTGGAATTACAGGTATGAGCCACCATTTTTTTTCTCTGAAAATTTAAATGTTAGCAAGGATCTATGTTGAGTAATTGTGACAAGGTGGGAAAGGGTTAGATTCCGAATTCACAGAGTTATAGTGTCTACTTATCTCAGTGGAGAGACATCAGCCTGAGTGCACTTTATTGTAAAGTTGCTGAGGGCAACACGGCCATATTGAAAGAAAGAAAGATACACAATGGTTATTTTTCAAAAGAAGTTGGCATTATAAAGTGATTTGATAATAAAGTATGAAAATTTCCTGCAGCAATAAAGGCACTATGCATTTCTCATACCAAGATGTATCTGAGCGGCAGTGAAAAAAATATTTTTCCCATACTCATCTTTTAGAAAACATATTTGAGACCTCCGGAAAAAGACTTTTTAAAGTACTGTCATTTTTATTGTACTTCTATAGAATACTCAAACAAAATATACAATATGGATATCAAAAAAGGAGTTTAAAGTCGTTAAAAGCCTACTAGCAAACTAGATGTAGTAACTTTCTCAACACCAAACTTTCTAGAAACCAAATGTAATCTTAAATGAACGGCCCACCAAACTAAAAGAAAAGGAAATGCTGAACAAAAACTTCAATCAAACTTCTCTGCTGGGCCAGGCACCGTGCCTCATGCCTGTAATCCCAGTGCTTTCAGAGGCTGAGGCGGAGGATCACTTGAGGTCAAGAGTTCAAGACCAGCCTGGGCAACATAATAAGACCTCATGTCTTTTTATTTTTTTTTATTTTTATTTTTGAGACAGAGTCTGGCTCTTGTCGCCCAAGCCAGAGTGCAGTGGAGCAATCTTGGCCGACTGCAACCTCCGCCTCCGGGATTCAAGCGATTCTCCTGCCTCAGCCTCCTGAGTAGCTGGGATTACAGGCGCCTGGCACCACGCTCTGCTAATTTTTATACTTTTAGGAGTGACGGGGTTTCCCCATGTTGTTCAGGTTGGTCTAGATCTCCTGACCTCAGGTGATCCGCCCACCTCGGCCTCCTGAAGCGCTGGGATTACAGGTATGGGCCACCTCACTCAGTAAGATCCCATGTCTAGAAACAAACAAACAGAGTGGGCGCGGTGGCTCACGTCTGTAATCCCAGCACTTTGGAGGTCAAGGTAAGTGGATCACAAGGTCAGAAGATGGAGACCATCCTGGCTAACACAGTGAAATCCGTCTCTACTAAAAATACAAAAAAAATAGCCGGGTCGGGTGGCGGGCGCCTGTAGTCCCAGCTACTCGGGAGGCTGAGGCAGGAGAATGGCGTGAACCCGGGAGGCGGAGCTTGCAGGGGAGGCAGAGCTTGCAGGGAGCCCAGATCGCGCGGCTGCACTCCAGCCTGGGTGACAGAGCGAGACGCCGTCTCAAAAAAAAACAACAACAAAATTTCTCTGCTGGATGTGGGTCTCACATAGGCCTTTTGAAACACAGATATTTATATTTCAAAGTAGAGGACTAATCATTTTAAAATGAGAAGGAATAGGTTCAAGAAGCAAGCCAGGAATGTGACTGGCACAGACGTGAACGTATGGGTGGAAGAGAAGTGCAGGGAATGCCTAATTGTTATCTGGTGGGGGATCAAGTCTCAAATTAAAATGCCATCTTTTTAAGAATTTCTGTATCTTTTGTGGTCTACCTACTAATGATGTTTCCATCACCAACTGAATACAGACTGACCCTTTCCTTTATTATATTTCCTTTAATATTTTTAAATCATAGGTTTAACCATGAATATTTATCATATTACCTTGTTTAAAAAAAAAAAACTGAACAGCCATGCATTAGAAAATGTGCTTATTTCATCCCATAATTGTCACTAAGGTCAAAACTATTCATTGCATACATTTTCATCGTTGGCCGGGTGCAGTGGCTCGTGCCTGTAATCCCAACGTTTTGAGAGGCCAAGGAGGATGGATCACCTGAGGTCAGGAGTTCGAGACCAGCCTGACCAACACGGAGAAATCCCGTTTCTACAAAAAATACAAGATTAGCTGGGCGTGGTGGTGCATGCCTTTAATCCCAGCTACTCAGGAGGCTGAGGCAGGAGAATCGCTTGAACCCAGGAGGCAGAGGTTGTAGTGAGCCAAGATTGTACCACTGCACTCCAGCCTGGGCAATGAGAGCAAAACTCTATCTCCAAAACAAAAACAAAAACAAAACTTCATCATTTCCTAATTTGTACTTTAGATTGGTCCATACATTTCATCACACAAATATAGTGCATATTTCAACACACATGTGAAAATATGTATTTATATATTATATACATTTACTATGCTACTAATGAACAATACATTTTCAAACACAAAATCAGAAATTTTAAAAGTAAGATTAAAAAACTGAAGTTCTATAATTCTATTCCTAGGCCATATAAATAATTAGGGGCCCATTGCCCTAGATATAGTTGGGATTTTTTGTTTTTTATTCTTTGTTTTGAGACGGAGTCTCCTTCTGTTGCCCAGGCTGGAGCGCAGTGGCACCATCTCAGCTCCCTAAAATCTCCACCTCCCAGGTTCAAGTGATTTTCGATTCTCGTGTCTCACCCTCCTGAGCAGCTGGGATTATAGGCAGGTACCACCACGCCCAGCTAATTTTTGTATTTTTAGTAGAGATGGGGTTTCGCCATGTTGGCCAGGCTGGTCTCAAACTCCTGGCCTCAAGTGATCTGCCCCGCTTGGCCTCCCAAAGTGCTGGGATTACAGGCGTGAGCCATCATGCCCAGGGGTAGTTCGGATTTTTTTAAACCTATATTTTAAGTGACCACAGACAAAAATGAGATATTTTACTAGTGTGTCCACCAATCTCTATGTAACAGCTGATGTCAACAAGATGTATTATAACACATAGAGAAGACACTGTTGTTTGGGATTTTCAGATAATGTCCTCATTTTATCATTGTAAATCATCTACATTAAACTAGAATAACTTTACACATGAACAGTGTTTTTGCTTTAAAAATGAATTCCTTCATTCTTTTATTCCATGAATATTTCTGAATACCAGGCAAGGTGATAGGGACAAGAGACTTATAATAAATGTATAAGACAGCAAGGTCCAGCCAGGTGTGGTGGTTCACGCCTGCAATCACAGCACTTTGGGAGGCCAAGGCAGGTGGACCATCTGAGGCCAGGAGTTCGAGACTAGCCTGGCCAACATGGCGAAAACCTGTCTCTCCTAAAAATACAAAAAATGAGCCGGCTGTGGTGGCAGGTACCTGTAGTTCCAGCTACTCGGGAAGCTGAGGCAGGAGAATTGCTTGAACCCAGAGGCAGAGGTTATAGTGAGCCAAGATCACACCACTGCACTCCAGCGTGAGCAACAGGGTAAAACTCTGTCTCAATAAAAAAAGACAGCAAGTTCCCTAATACATTCTGGTGCTAGGAGACAGAAAAATATGGGAAATTTTTTTTTTGAGACAGAGTCTCACTCTGTCTCCCAGGCTGGAGTGCTGCCTTGGCAGGATCACAGCTCACTGTAACCTCTGTCTCCCAGGTTCAAGCGATTCTTTTGCCTCAGCCTCCCAAGTAGCTGGGACTACAGGTGTGTGCCACCACATCCGGCTAATTTTTGTATTTTTAGCAGAGACGGGGTTTCACCATGTTGGCCAGGCTGGTCTCAAACTCCTGACCTCAGGTAATCCACCCACCTCAGCCACCCAAAGTGCTGGGATTACAGGCATAAGCCACCACACCTGGCCAAGTAATTTTTTTAAAGGTACCTGGTAAGTGCTCCAAAGAAAATTCAGCAAGTTAACACGGGTAGAGAAATAACTGGTATGTGGGAAAGGAAAGGGGAGACTTTAGAATAGGGTGACAGGAAAGGGCCCTAGAGAAGTGGGGGTCATGTGAGTCTGAACCCGAATGACAAGAAGAAATGGAGAAAAGCTTCACAAGTGAAGGGACAGACTGCCCAGGGCAGAGGCTAGGATGCAGGAATGAGCTCGGTTGTGGCTGCAGTCCAGAGATTCCCAGCAGAGAATGATACCAGGCGGGCTGGGAAAACAAAGTGGGTCCAGGTTGCACAGGGCCTGTAAGCAACAGTGGAGAGATTGGATTGCATCTGAAATGCAATGGAAGACACTGGAGGGCTTTATGCTATGGAGTGACATGGTCTGATTTATATTTAGATGACTTCTCCAGTGGCTGTGTGCCAATGGTCTAAAAAATGCAACCTCCCCCGACCGCCCTCCCTGCTCCCAAGTCTCTGTAGAGACTTCCAATCCATTTATTTGGACATAGCCATTAAGCTCTATTGTGAAGTCTTTTGACCCTTTATAAAAGCCTCACCAGTTTCACTTTTCAGTGATCCTATGGCAGTCTCCTCTTCCCAATTCAGAAAACAATCAGAAATAATGTGTCGCTTTTTAATGTTTTCAGCTGCCCTTCTCTGTTCCTATGCAGCAACCTGCCCTAGAAAATCCAATGATCTTTTTTCTCCCATTTCTCTCCCGTAGAGCAGTTTAACACACTTTAGAATTTTTACTTAAAAAGTAAAGTACCTGACATTAGTTCTCATTTGTATTCCTGAAAAACACAAATGGAAAAAATCTGCTTTCATGTACAAAGAAACGGTCAGCATTAAGGATCTCCATGGTCACACTTTTCGATCTGTGATTCCGGAACACTTTCTACATTCACTTTACAATTTAAAAAAAAAAAAAAAAAAAATTATTTTTAAATTTCTGAAGTTTTGTAGATCAAAGCCTTTTTTGTTTGACCATTTTAAACCCTGTAATGTTAGCAGTGACACTAATACCCAATAGTACACTGGAATTCAGGCTATTAGAAAACAAGGCCTTTCCAATAATTCAAAAATTCTTTCTTTCAGGATTTAGAAGCCAAGGCCTGCTGTGAGTCAATTGCTGGCTATCTTTCCAAATTAGCTTTTCAGTCTTAGTTATCTTTTACATTCATCCCTTAGTCTTCACTCCAGGATTTCCTCCATTATTGAAGCAAGGCTTTTAACACCTCAACATGAAGTCATTTAACTCCTTAGTTTTTCTTATTAGTTACCTAAGTAGATTTGAGACTGCCAGTATTTAACCTTCTGTCTTAAAAATGCATTATAAAATGGGATAGTTTGTTATATGGAGCATGTAGAACCTGACACACACAATAATGCCACCTTATTCTACTTCTCAAGTAGAGGACTCTAGTCCCTTCCTGGGCTGACCTTTCCACATGCCGTGGCCAAAAGAGTGGGACAGAAGCAACGTTGTGTGCGTCTGACCCTGAGCCTCAAGAAACCCAAGAAATATCAGGAAGAAGTTCTGCATGGTCCCTTCCATCTGCTGACCTGGGGTCCCCTGTTACCACTGTCAGAGATGTGTGACCCAGAGCAACTTTATCTTGAAAAGGGGCTGGGTAAAATGAGGCTGAGACCTACTAGGCAGCATTCCCAGATGGTTAGGGCATTCTAAGTCAAAGGATGAGACAGGAGGTACGCACAAGATACAGGTCATAAAGATCCTGCTGATAAAACAGCTTGCAGTAAAGAAGTCAGCGAAATTCCACCAAAACCAAGATGGCCATGAGAGTGACCTCTGGTCGTCCTCACTGCTACGCTTCCAATAGTGCCATGGCAGTTTACAGATGCCATGGCAACATCACGAAGTTATCCTACATGGTCTAAAAAGGGGAGGCATGAATAACCGACTCCTTGTTCAGCACACCATCAAGAAATAATCATAAAAATGGGCAACCAGCTGCCCTCAGGGCTGCTCTATGGAGTTGGCCATTCTTTTATTCCTTTACTTTCTTAATAAACTTGCTTTCACTTTACTCTATGGACTCACCCTCAATTCTTTGTTGTGTGAGACCCAAGAACCCTCCCTTGGGGTCTGGATCGGGACCCCTTTCCTGTAACACCACCACGCAAACAAGCCCAGACTAGCTTGGGGGAGGATGAAAGACCATGGGGAGCAGAGATGAACTAGCTAACTGACCCACTGTAGACCAATCATTCCCCAGAAGACCTGACAGCTGGCTGCAGACTCAAGAGTAGGCCCAGTCACGATCAGCTGAACCGGGTCACCAAGAGCAGAACCACCAAGTTGAGCCCAGCTCAAACTGCTGATCCAGAGAATTGAGATAATTAAATGGGTGTTGGGTTAAGCTACTAGGTTTGGGGATGGTTTGGTATACAGCAAAAGCTAACAATACAAAAGCGTTAAATATTTACCTCATGCACTATAAAACAAAGATAAATCAGCGTATGTTTTCTTCAGTACATTTACTCTAAATACTCCGGTAGGCAATCTGGCTTCTTATGGTTACATCTAAATTAATTTGGTCCTCTTCTGGCAGCAACCAACTAGTAAAATCACTAGCTTTCAGATCTTTAAAATAGGGTACGTTATTCTGTGATTTAGAATACAGGAACTTATTTGTGCCTCTTGGCCCCTTTTTCTGATTATAAATATTTTCTGCCACACAGCTCAGGGACAGCAAAATTGTCCTAAAATGTTCTTAACCACTGACTAAAACCATGAAGCATGATGTTCCTTTCTGGTGATATAATTGAAGTGACGTTTGTATCTGAGATTTCAACTGATTTCACCAACTACACTGACAGGTAGTAGTTAGCAAAATTTTAGATGCTGTTTTCCTTAAGCAGGTTCTGCCGGGAGAGAAATCCCACAATTCAAGTAGGCTTGCTACTTTAAAAGCAGGAAGGTTTTCACTCAAATTTTTTAAAGGAATGATATTTTGAACAGTCTGTTTGTCCTCCTCTGGCCAGTTTCTAACAGCATGCTATATCTGCATCTCCTTAAATAGGAGTTAGTCAACTTGACTAGTTACTAGAAAGTGTGAAAAAGTGAGGAGACATAACTACTGAAATAAATAAATGAATTTTGCAAGGCTGCTAAATACAAGATCAACATGAGAAACCAACTGTATTCAGAATAGGTATTTCTTAAATGTGCTATTTATAGCAGCATCAAAGTAAAGAAATAAATGTAACAAAAGTTCACAAGATTTCTATGCAGAAAATTAGATAGCATTATTAATAAATTAAAGATGACTTAAATAAATGTATGATTATAGCATGTTCACAGCTTAAAAGGCGTATTATTGTAGGCCAGGCATGGTGGCTCACACCTGTATTCCCAGCACTTTAGGAGGCTGAGGCGGGTGGATTACCTGAGGTCAGGAGTTCAAGACTAGCCCAGTCAACGTGGAAAAACCCGGTCTCTACTAAAGATACAAAAATTAACCAGGTATAGTGACACATGCCTGTAATTCCAGCTGGTCAGGAGGCTGAGGCAGGAGAATCACTTGAAATCGGGAGGCAGAGGGTGCAGTGAGCTGAGGTCGCACCACTACACTCCAGCCTGGGTTGACAGAGTGAGACTCCATCTCAAGAAAAGACTCATTCTTATAAAGACGTCAATATTTCCCAAGTTTATCTATGAATTCACTGTAATCCCAATATAAATTTCAGCATACTACTCTTGTGAAATAGAAAAACTAATTTTATAATTTATAAGAAAATGCAAAAACAAGAATAGCCAAGACAATCTCATAGAAAAACAAATGTTAAAGAATTTATACTACCAGTCACCAAGACTTATTATAAAGCCACAGAAATTAAGATGGTGAAGTGTTAGCTCAAGGACAAGCAACCTCGTGGAACAGAAAAAGAAGTCTAGAAACAGATCCACCCGTATGCACTCTCAGTTGATTTATACACAGCTGAGTCCCTGTATTGCAATGGAAAAAGAATAATCTTTTCAATCACTGGTGCTGGGTTAAATGAGTATCTGTATGAAGAAAAACATACACTAACCCTCTACCTCACACCATATACAAAATAACATATTAGAGATCTAGATGTGAAAGATAAATAATACAGCTTATATACAATGGCACAAAAGAATATCTTTGTAGCTTTTCTCAAAGCGTGTTTCGAAAATAAGGTAATGACAATAAAGACTGATAAATTTGAATTAATTAAAATTTAAAATATCCGTTCATCCAAAGATATTATCAAGAAAGGACAATCTACAGAGTGGAAAAAGCCATTTGCAAGAAGTATGTCCACAACAGCCCTGAAACTATCCATTTCTATTGTATTGTCTATCCTTTGGGGGAAACGGGATGGAGATAAAAGCCTTAAACAGGCAATTCACAAAAGAGATAACCCAGATGGTCACTGAACATATGAAAAGGGACTGAACAATGTTAGCCACTAAAGAAATGCAAATTAATATCAAAATGAGAAACCACTCCACACTCACCACAATAATTAAAATCAGAAACTTGACACCACTGCAAGTTGGGAAGGTTGCAGAGCAAATTAAAACTCATATATTGCTGGTTAGAGTGCCAACTGGCAAAAACTCCTTTGAAAAACTGTTTTGCTAAATGTATACCTACCGTATCACCCAGCAGCTTCATTAGGTTACACTCAACAATAAGTTAGATGTTATTAAAACAAAAACAAAAACAAACAAAAAAAAACAGGCCAGGTGTGGTGGCTCATTCCTGTAATCCCAGCACTTCAGGAGGCCAAGGCAGGCGGATCACCTGAGGTCAGGAGTTCGAGGCCAGCCTGGCCAACATGGTGAAACCCTGTCTCTACTAAAAATACAAAATTAGCCGAGTGTGGTGGCGCATGCCTGTAATCCCAGCTACTCAGGAAGCTGAAGGAGGAGAATCACTTGAACTTGGCTGCAGTGAGCCCAAGAAATGCCACTGCACCCCAGCCTGGGCGACAAGAATGGAACTCTGTCTCAAAATAAAGAAAGCAGTAGCACAAATTAGAAATAACTTACACATTTATCCAAACTGGAGTGAGTAAACTGTGGCATATTCATAAAATCAAATACTTGCTTACAGCAATCAAAATTTAAAATTTCTTCCGAGAAAATATAGCTTTTCTAGAAACAGTTTATTAATGCATAGTTTGTCTTAGTTACCTTCTAACCATTTTGAAGAAACTAAATTGGTCACTAATAATAATAAAAGTCAGTTACACACAAAGTAGAATTGAACTCAAATTCTCTTAAAAACATATATAGAAGAGAGAATAGTAAACGACCAGCCCAAAGCACTGAGACTCTAAAGCCTGATTTCAGTAACTAGCCTCTAATAAATTTGCTTATCTGAAAATACAGTAATATGTAATATTAGTAAAGCATGATAATATGTGTTAAGACCCAAATAAATGGTTTCAATGATAAACATTAGTATGTGTGTAGAAGAGGAAAATACGATCTCAGACTTTTAGTTCATACTGGTGGAGGAAAAGGTATTGAAACTTGAAGTACCCAAGTGGGTAGAGGAAAGTCCCTGGGGCCAAGACAATCAGGGTAGTGCAAACAAAGGAACAGAGACTGTCCAAGAACCAGATTCTAGACCAGCTTCAGCACTGACTTTCTTATTTGCCTTGGCCAAATCACTCCCTTTCTCGGTCTCTAGTTTCCCTGGTTGCTCTGTCTTATAGCATTTGTTACCCTCAACATATTAATATAATTGATTTGCTAGGTTTTATTGTCATTGTCCCCATCCCCAGTAGACTGCAGTTCCACAAAGACAAAGACTTCATTTAAATATTGTTAAACATGCAAGATTTGTGTGAAAGTACATATATGTAATATGTATGGAATAATCTTATTTTGCAAGATACATAAAAAACAATACAGCTAATCCATCTGCAATTTCTTCTAACTCACAGGTCAGTGGAGATGGTGGTATCCATGTTAAAGCTGTATCAGTTGGCAGCAGTGTTTACTTCTTATAGGAAACAATACTGGGCTATTTGAGAGTGGGTTTTATAAAGCTCTGGAGTTCTAACTTTGTTAAGGAATTAGGGTCCAATCACCAAGCCTACTCCATGCTTAGGAATTTCCAAGGTACTTATATAGGCAAGGAAAACGAGGTAAAAATCCTCAAAATAATAACCTAATTTCAAAAGCATGTATTTTCTTTCTTTAAATATTAATAGAGAAAAAAATAATTTAAAAAAAATTTTAAGTAGTCAGAAAGAAATTGTTTAATGATAAAGCCAGAGTTGAAACATGGCTCCAAAGAATCTATAAACCAGGCCAGGCATGTGGCTCACGCAGGTAATCCCAGCACCATGGGAGGCCAAGGTGGGTGGATCACTTGAGGTTAGGAGTTCAAGACCACCCTGGTCAATGTGGTGAAACCCCGCCTCTACTAAAAATACAAAAAAAATTAGCGTGGTATGGTGGTCGACACCTGTAATTCCAGCTACTCAGGAGGCTGAGGCAGGAGAATCACTTGAACCTGGGAGGCAGAGGTTGCAGTAAGTCAAGATTGTGCCAATGCACTCCAGCGTGGGCGACAGAGTGAGACTCCATCTCAAAATAATAATAATCTATGAACAAATATTTACTGAATGTCAACTCTATTTCTCATATCATGCTAATACATGTCAGACACACAAAAAAAGATCAAACAAGGGCAATGCCTCTAATAAATTTGCTTATCTGGAAATATAGGGAATGTGAACAATTACAAAAACATGATAATATGCGTTGAGACCCAAATACATGATTTGAATGAGAATATGTAGAATTTTGACTGGAGTAAAAAGTATATCAATAATCAGCATAAGAGTTAGATGTTGATATATTCAAAACATTATCAGAAACTAATAAATTGGCTATTTTACAAACACCATATACCATACAGTTTGGCTATAAGAAGGAATTAAGATGTGAGTAAAGCCAATTTGTGGGAGACCTTCAACACAAGCTGAGTACCCCAGGGAATAAATCTCAAACTATCAACAGGAAAAGCAGTGATAGAGTTGGAGTTAGAATTCTGCATATATACAAATTCTGCATATATATATACACACACACACACACACACACATAAACATTGAATGTCTTGAAGGACAAAGATTAGAACTACAGTGATAGCAATGACCTGTCATTTGGATATTGGTCAGCTAGATAATAACAACTCGCGATATTGCATTCCAAAAAACTTATTCAAATTAGACCACTGCCATCGAAATATAATCCCAATTTTGACCTGTATGGCATGAGACATTTCTGATTTCCTTGGGATCTCTATCTATATAAAACACATGACATTCATTTTATAATTTGAAATCTGGATCCCGACAGAAGCAGACTGGTGGTTGGGCTGAATGGGTGTTACATTCTCTACTTTCTCATTATCTTATTTCAAGAAGGCTCTGGAGACAATTCCTGACATCTCCGTGCTTCAACTTCCATCTGTGTGAAATGAAATAATGGCTGCCTCCAGCCTACCTCATCAAAATCAGTGAGCCACAAAAGCACATTAAAATCAGAGATGCAGGAAGGATGATTTTGAGGAAACAAGCTTCTGTCCATTATCATTACAAACAAAACAAAACGTAGTCAGCCTTTCTCAACCGCGGTTCCACAAGATAATCATGCCCTACAGAATGTAATCTGAGTGACTCCTCAATCCTCCTGAGATGGTACAAACGTAGTACCACTCTAGATGCATAGGACAGAAGTTAATTCATTACATACAATAGATCCCTTAAGGCATTAGGGCTGAACTTCGTGAGTTCAGGATGGGAAAAGCTGATACCATGTGTTATATACAAATTACGGTGTGATATTTGATGTCATTTTTGTTTAAAAAAAAAAAAAAGCTATGAGTTTACGGACCTATAAATCCAAAGCCTCACCACATTCCAGAATAAAAATAAAACAGCCTAGAGAAGTGCTAGAATGAAAGGCTCATAAATTTCGGGTTGTCACACAGAAGCAACAAAGCAGCAAGAAAAGCATGACCACTGTCATACTTTACAGTTTACAAAATGTTTTTAAAAAAGAATTTCTGACTTAATTGTCAATATTTATGCAGCTCATTTGAAATTCTACGCAATATGCTACTACATTTCTTGTTTGAGAGGAGGGAAGAATGAGATATTAGAAAATGACCTTTTTTTTTTTTTTTTTTTTTTAAGACGGAGTCTCGCTGTGTCACCCAGGTTAGAGTGCACTGGTGCGATTACAGGTGTGTGCCACCACGCTTGGCTAATTTTTCATATCTTTAGTAGAGACAGGGTTTCACCATGTAAGGAAGGATGGCCTCGATCTTCTGACCTCGTGATCCGCCCGCCTCGGCCTCCCAAAGTGCTGGGATTACAGGCGTAAGCCACTGCGCCCAGCCTAAAACGGGTCATTTTTTAAGCTCACAAAGGTGTTAATTTTTCTTTTTTTCTTTTTTTTTTTTTTGAGAGAGAGAGCATCTTGCTCTGTCACCCAGGCTGCAGTACAGTGACATGATCATCAAGGCTCACTGCAGCCTCAGTCTCCTGAGGTCAAGTGATTCTCCTGCCTCAGCCTCCTAAGTAGCTAGGATGACAGACATGCACCACCTTACTTGATTTTTTTATTTTTTGTAGAGATAAGGTTTAACTTTTTTATTTTTCATAGAGATGGGGTTCTACCATGTTGATTAGGCTGATCTTCAACTCCTGGCCTCAAGTGATCCTCCAGCCTTGGCTTCCCAAAGTGCTCAGATTACAGGTGTGAGCCACTGTGCCAGGCCTAATGTTATTTAATTGTAATTTTGATCTCTCTTATGTCTTAGAGGAGGCAACTAATATTTTAAAGCTTCTGTTCTCTGCCCTCTCTCGTTTTCATCTCTCTCATCTCATCTTTTTCAAGGTATTGTCTGGTCTTCTGAATCCTGTGAGACCTGACAATACATTGACTTTACATAATAATTTTTCAAATTTTTTACACTGTCACTCTTACTCCATTCTGGCTCCCAGTAGTTTAATCTGCTGTTGGTATTTTTTGTTCCTGTTAAATTTCTTTTTTTTCCCCTCATCAATCTTCTTTTACTATTCATTTCACTATGTTTTCTTTTCACTCCATCCTGCTGCTCATCACTTTCTGCTCTTTCATGAAGACTGTATCTTCTCACTTTCTGCTGAGGAAGTAAAACATTCACTTGAAATTCTCTCCTGGTCCTATAATAAATCCTTTGAGAAAAGTGGTTCTTTTCTTCCTCTGAGGTCTCCAGACAAGCATCCTTTCCCTTAGGCCGAAACATTATTTCATGGACTCATGTTTGTTTGTATCCTTCAATTTGCTATCCTCTAACTCTGACAGGACCTATCCAGACACTGTTCAAAGATCCCATGACAGAGTTTGTCTGTGTCCCTTCTCCCTACTAATTGGGAGGAGATTATGGTAATCTCTTCCTCAGATGTGGGACTCAGCGGTGCTTGTAGCTGGAATCTAAGGTACCTGGGATTACAGGCATGTGCCACCATGCCCAGCTAATTTTTGTATTTTTAGTAGAGACAGGGTTTCACCATTTTGGCCAGGCTGTTCTCAAACTCCTGACCTCAGGTGGTCCACCCGCCTCGGCCTCCACCACACCCAGCCAGCCTAACACCTTTTTAAAGGATAAAGCTTAGTCAGAATTTTAAATACACACAGATAACACACACACACACACACACACACACACACAAACACACACACACAAATAATTTTATTTCAATCATTAGTTTTTTTCCTTATGATACTATCTAAACAGATAAACATAAGTGAGATCAATATTCATGTTTGGAGTTTTGTTTGGTTTGTTATTTTTATTTACTTACTTTTGCTGCTAATCTCTATTTTAAAACAATTTAATTCTTTGTTATGAATTCACTATTCTCATTAAAAATAACAGGTACGTTATTTCATTGCTGAGCTAGTAAGATCCCCACCTACTTTTTTTCTATTTCCTCAAAATTTTTTTGAATGTTACATTCCAGAATGTTGAAATGGAGAACTCAGTGTGCATCTTCTCTCTCCCTTGCTCCCTCTCTCTCTGTGTGTGTGTGTGTGTGTGTGTGTGTGTGTGTGTGTATGGCAGTGGGGGGATGTGTGTATGTTTTATGGAGGTGCCTAGTCTGGCTACCAGAGCTATCACTTTGATTCTTAATGGGAATGTATCTCTCCCTTTGATGTTTCTCTGGGTCTGAAGAATGCAATGGCCTTTGGTGATTATCCTAGGAGATCTGACTTTCCACAAGGAAAAAACAGAAGGTTTTATCTCGTACAAGTAAAGTAGAAAGTAAATTGAGGTAGGAAACTGTACTATGGTTCCTTGCTGAAATAATGTTGGGATTAGTGAAGATGTGACTAGCTCCCTTCTATTTCTAGTGCCTACTACATAATAGGAATAACATTTTTAGAATATATTATTTCATGAATGAATCATTTAATCTTTAGTCCCTTTTTTCACTAAAAGGTTTATAATTTGGGGCAAGAAGAACCTCAAGCTTTTTTGTGTTTTGTTTTGTTTTTTTGAGACGGAGTCTCACTCTGTTGCCAGGCTGGAGTGCAGTGGCGCCATCTCGGCTCATTGCAACCTCCACCTCATGGGTTCAAGCAATTCTCCTGCCTCAGCCTCTCAAGTAGCTGGGATTACAGGCACCCGCCACTACGCCCAGCTAATTTTTTGTATTTTTAGTAGAGAAGGGGTTTCACCATGTTGGCCAGGCTGGTCTCGAACTCGTGACCTCGTGATTCGCCCACCTCGGCCTCCCAAAGTGCTGGGATTACAGGCATTCAGCCACCACGCCCAGGCAACATCAAGCTTTTCACATCTCATGTGTCAGCAGATGATTGTGGGATGAAGATATAGGTAGAAAAATTTAAAAAGACAGAAGCTGATTTCATTTATTTGCCTAAATATAAATGATCTAAAAGATAAGCCAAAAACATTTTACAAATAGAGACAAATGTGGTTGTCCTTGTATCCTAATAAGGCAAAGAGGCAATTATCAAGTAAGGTGGGGACAGAAAATAGAACTTTTAGCATGGTAACTATAAAAACAGACTGGGACACTCTAGCAGAACAAAAAAGGTGGTTAAATAAAGAAAAATTTGGTAAAGTGATAACATATATTATAACTAACAAAATTGAAAGACTTGTCTTTTTCACAATTATACCATTTCTTTGTGTGTTTCTTTTCATAACGTGACATACCACACAATATGGTTACTGTTTATGACCGTGGATGGAGAGAGCAAGCAAGCTAAACTAGAACTGGAGGATAGATGCTTTTTCCTGAGATTTTAAAACGCAAGGTTGCAGCCCAGAAAGCGGAGCTGCAAAGGTTAGTAGAAAGAACTAAAATACATCCAATGTGTCTCCTAAGGAGTTACAATCCTAAGAACATACAGCTAATCACTAACTGTAAAGCTCATCTACACAGATAATGTTATAGACATTTAATAATACTGTTAATAATAACCATGGTCAAAGAATATAAATGAAAAGATGTAGGGTCTATTAAAGAAAATGGAAAAGAGATGAATCCTAAGAAGAAAATCATTTGAAAGGTCACTAAATTCTGCCACGGTAGTGGAAGAAGGAAGATGAGATTATAGCTTTAGTTTGAAATATATTTGCAAAGTGGCTTACATGTAGAAACAGTCTCTTATCCCTAGCTTCTCCGGTTATACATGCAAGGTCCCTAAGGCACCATTAACACATGAACCACAGAAGGTCAAATAAACTCAGATGCCCAATTTAGGTACATTAAAATATACCAACTGGTGGGAAAAGTGAGTAGGGAGATTGAGACTAAAGACTAAATCTAACCTTTCAAACGTCCAAACTATAGCAGTTTAGGGTGGGTGGGTGGGTGGGTGGGTGGGTGTGTGTGTGTGTGTGTGTACAAAGGTTCTGTCTTTCTAGGAGAACTTTTCCCACTAAATTCAATATATTAGTATAATTCTCAATAATTTTTCCTCTGCATTCAATACAACTCTATCATAACTAATTTCATGGAGGCAAGAGAGATCAAGTTTGAACATCAAAACGAGATTGACTTGTGAGTTTGTTTTGTTTTGTTTCCTACTGAGAGTATAAAAAGAGGCACCCTTATGGTTAGGACTATACCAATAAAACTGTATATATCACTTTCATGAAAATAAAGCATGCAGAAGTCAGCTATGTTGACAGAATACAGATTTACAAATCAAATAATAATGAGCATAAATCTTTTATTTTCTTAATTTAATTCAATTTCAGGCATTTTTATATAATAAAATAAATAATTTGCTTCTTTAACACATCTCTCTGGCACGGAGGAGAGAAAGCAATACAAACTAACCTATCATGTCACCAGATGAACAGGCTCCTTCAATAGAAAACCTCTTTTAAAATTAATGGCCTGCTGCAACATGATGAGTGCTCAGGAAAAGAAATATTTATGGGTTTTCTCCTAACTTCTGACCCTTGAAATTAAAAGCACTTTCTCCACCTCCTCTGTTCCAGTTAACCCATAGGAAAAATGTCTCTCTTTATGGCAGGGAGAAATTTTTATGATACCGAGAGATACAGCTATATAGAGAAGTGAGCCAATACACGGCTTCCCCCAAAAGCTTGCCTCCCAGCGTTGAGAAAAAACATTGAATGCCTTGGGACAGAGGGTAACTGGAAAATGCATCGCCTACTCATCTCCCAGCATGGGACGGAGCAGCCTTCCAGCATGACACTGAAATGCCCTGGGCATTCTGCAGGCTATCCAACGAGCCTCTGTAGTTAAGAACCAACCTGAGCATTCAGGTAGGCTCAGGATCCCGGCTCAGATATAAACCCAGATTCCAGCAGGAATAGCCACTGAAGAATCAAGTTTTCTGGATGCTCTGCCAAAGATGGTTTCAAGCTACTGAAGATCTCAAAAAGAAAACACTCTTTCTCTGTTCTCACTTGGTAGCTTGAGACAGTAGAGCAGACTATAAGGCTCCAGTCATAAATAATGGCAGGCCAAGGGTAGTGGCTTATGTCCCAGCACTTTGGGAGGCCGAGTTGGATGGATCACCTGAAGCCAGGAGTTCAAGACCAGCCTGGCCACTACAGCGAAACCCTATCTCTAATAAAAATACAAAACATTAGCTGGGCATGGTGGCACATGCCTATAATCCTAGCTACTTGGGAGGCTGAGGCATGAGAACCGCTTATATCCAGGAGGTGGAGGCTGCAGTAGCCGAGATCACGCCACTGCACTCCAGCCTGGACGACAAACTGAAACTGTCTCAAAAAAATAAATAAATAAATAAAGGCAATAATTATGTATTAATATAACATATATACATTATATATGACATGTAGTATAACATAATACTATAATGCATTGCTAGACATATCATTTTTGTTTTGAAACATAGGAAAGAAATAGCACACCAAAGAGAAAGTGGTGTTCCCTTAAAAAAAAAAAAAAAAAAAAAAAGGTAAAAAGGTCACAATCTTCTTTTGGAATTTTGCTGTTTTTGAGAGAAGTTTTTTATTTTCTAGAAGAGAATGATCGTAAGTTGCCACTCTCCTATATCAAATAAAAATGCCCCACATCAAAATGAGACCATGAGTGCGAAGACAGCTAATCATACACACTTCATAAAAAGCCACAAAATGTGTTTCCTTTTTTAAAATTCCCTCTCATTAGCTTACTAAATATGGTAAATTCAAGACTGAACTATTCTCTTGATAATTTATTTTCAGAAAATTAATGCTTTTTAAATATCACAGTTTCAAGGGTTCATTAAAAATTATTGAGGGATTGTTTCTTAATAATGAAATGCAAATATTAAAAGTGAAGGGAGTGTTAATTACTTGAAAATGTGAAAGCATTTGCAGTATTTAAAACAAATTAAGGACACTCTCACTCTAATTATTCCAGGACTGTAGTTAAGTCTTAGTCCTCTATGGTTGCTGTACATATGGCGTTACATTAGATATGACACGTATGTGAAACATGCTTTTTCTTCTTCCTACTCTACATATTTTACTGTGATGTGAGCCATATGTTTCATTACAAAGGGTGGTATGAAAAGGCTATTGCAAAAGAGGAAAACTCTTGATTCAGATTTCAGCAACACAGAAAGGCCTCTTCATTAAAAACACATTATTGTTTTGCTTCAAGGCATTTACCTTATGTTCCCAGTAACACCCTGACAGTTTAGAGATTTAAAACATCTGGAATTTAGGCATTAAGATTTTAGGGATCATGGATCTGACACTAAAAATACAGACCATTATGGGACCCTCTAAAGAATGGGTTATTTCAGCCAGGCACAGTGGCTCACTCCTGCAATCCCAGCACTTCCGGGCACCAACGCGGGTGGATCACAAGGTCAGGAGTTCAAGACCAGCCTGGCCAACATGGTGAAGCCCCATCTCTACTAAAATACAAAAATTAGCCAGGCGCGGTGGTGCGTGCCTGTAATCCTAGCTACTCAGGAGGCTGAGGCAGGAGAATTGTCTGAACCTGGGAGGTGGAGGATGCAGTGAGCCAAGATTGCCTTACTGCACTTCAGCATGGGCAATCAAGTGAGACTGTCTCAAAATAATAATAATAATGGGTTATTTGATGGAAATAGAGATCACATGATGCATACACTAATATGTAATCATTTAATAATTAAACACACCTCATGATTGGGCATGAGGATACATTTGATGAGTTAAAATTCTGGGTCCCAACATTATCTCCTATTTAGTAGCCAGACAACCTTTAAAATACTGTTCTGCCCTATTAATTTCAGAAGTTTATTTCAGTTGTGTGGTTATGATAAAATGATTCTCTAGATTCTCCAGCTTCCCTTTAGGGCCAGGAAGTGAAATAAAATGCCCTTTGAGCTGAAAGTATGAATTTTGCAATTACCAAATGCTAAATATGGTTTAAACATATGTGTAGTAGTTGAAAGATACGTCCACAAATTATCTGATACTCTTCCCCTCAAAAGGTGGAGCATAATTCCACTCCCCTTGACTGTAGGCTAGACTTAGTGACTGCTTCCAGCAAACAGAGAATGCCAGAGGTGATGCAATAACAATAACACAGTAAGTTATATAAAAACCATGACTTCCATCTCGGGTACAATCTACCGCCATCTTCATTCTCTCTGGCATAAGCCAGCTTCCATATTCTAAAGACACTTAGACAACCCGTGGACAGCCCTACACGGTGAGAAAAACCAATCCCTGCCAGCAACCATGTGAATAAGTTGAGAAGCGGGTACTATCAGTCCTGCCAATGGCCATGTAGCAGAGCCTAGAAGCCAGTATTATCCCAGCCCAGCCTTGAGATGACTACATCTCTGGCCGACATCTTAACTGCAACCTCATAACAGATCCTAAGCCAGAACGTCCTGGTTAAGCTACTCCCATATTCCTGACTCACAGAAGCTGTGAGATAATAAATGCTGTTTTAAGTTGTTAAACTTGGCAGCAGTAGCTAACTACTACAGAACTAGTAGGCAGAAATGGCTAACTACTACAATATGTAATCAGATTAAGCTACAGTGGGTCAAGAATGAGTCCTGTTCTCCAAACCCAGCGTTATGATTTTTCAGCTGTTTGATATTGGACAGGGTATCCACAGCTTCAGGCCCTCATGTCTTCATCTATGCAACAAATATTTTAACCAGAATGATTTCTAAGACTTCTCTGGTCAACAAAATGCAATGCTCAAAGGTATAAACAGGTAGTTCTAACCCTGATGTAGGAAAAAATGACAATTGGAATCGCCCTGCATCAGGGACTGCCTTTAAGGCCCTCTTGGTGGATAGTCATTGATAGTGCCCACACCAAGAGTTTCCTTACACTAGGTGGGAAATGTAGGCAGAAAACATAACAGCAGGTCCTCAGATAACATCATTTGGTTCAACCTCATTTCATTTTACCATTGATGAAAAAAAAAAAAGAAAAAAAAATCAATCCCCAGCCGAGGCCACTGTCTTTGTGGAGTGTATGCATTCTCCCCAAGTATGCATGGGTTTCCTCTGGGTACTTGGTTTCCTCCCACATCCCAAACATGTGCACTGTAGGTGAGTCAGTGTATCTCAAGTGTCCCAGTGTCAGTGAGTAAGTATGTGTGAGTGTACCCTGAGAGGGGATGGTGTATTCTGCAGGGTCAGGTCCCCGCTTTGCACCCTGAGCTGCCAGGATAGGATCCAGCCTCCTGCAATTCTGAACTTGAATAAGTACATTGGAAAATGAATAAATGAATGATTAAAAATTACTATCAGGTCAAGAGATCAAGACTACCCTGGCTAACATGGTGAAACTCCGTCTCTAATAAAAATACAAAAAAATTAGCCGGGCGTGGCGGCAGGCGCCTGTAGTCCCAGCTACTCGAGAGGCTGAGGCAGGAGAACGGCATGAACCTGGGAGGCGGAGCTTGCAGTGAGCCGAGATCGCACCACTGCACTCCAGCCTGGGTGACAGAGCAAGACTCCGCCTCAAAAAAAAAAAAAAAAAAATTACTATCAAATAGAAAATTGATACATTATATATAATCATACAAATACATGACAATAAACATTGCGGCACAAAAGCACTCACCTATGTTTGTAATTGATTGCTTTTGAATTGCATGGTGGGACACTTCTTACAATTTTCACTTTGCGAACATTTATTCCTTGATTTAACCCACCACCACTAGGACCATCATCACTCAAGGATTCACCAAAAGTTGGGTAAATAATTGTCTTACTTGTTCTTATTAATCCTTCTTAAATATATATACAGCTCACACTAATTTCAATGTTTAATATTACAAGTGTTTGTTTAGAAGTTTCATGATGTGTTTGTAACCAGACATACGCCATAGGAACTTAACTCTTGTTTATATCAATTAGCCTATGGTAAAACTGGCTGCATAGGTTTTGCATAAGGTCACAGTTTTCAAGAATCTATAAACAATGTTAAGTGAGGACTTACTGTATGTTTCCTTTCAACTCTGGTAATGCTATATTTCTGACCCTAAGCTTTAAGAAAAACAGAAATAGATAATGCCCCCCAAATCAAACAAAATCAAAATGAACAACCACATATGTAAGAGATTTAGATAAAATATTTCCCCACTTTTTTTTTTTTTTTTTTTTTTTTGAGATGGAGTTTTGCTCTTGTTGCCCAGGCTGGAGTGCAGTGGCACGATCTTGGCTCATTGCAACCTCCGCCTCCTAGGTTCAAGTGATTCTCCTGCCTCAGCCTCCCGAGTAGCTGGAATTACAGGCATGCACCACCACACCCAGCTAATTTTTGTATTTTTAGTAGAGATGGGGTTCACCATGTTGGCCAGGCTGATCTCGAACTCCTGATCTCAAGTGATCTACCCACCTTGGCCTCCCAAAATGCTGGGATTAAAGGTTTGAGCCACCACACCCGGCTCCTCACATTTTTTGAACCAGTATTTCCCCTTGTACGAATCTACCCAAAGATCATTTACGTAGGAACTCAAAGATACATGTACATTTATTGCAGCATTTTTTTTGTAATGGCAAAAAAATGTCTGAGTGACCATCAGTGAGGGTGTACCATACGTGGAGTCATAACAGATGGGTGGCCATGATCAAACTTCAACGAAGAAAACAAACAGTAAAAGTTTTGTTAGGGATCTCAAACTTGAGCATACGATAGAATTATCAGGGAGTTAAAAATTTTGTGTTTGTTTTTTTAATTCTGATGCTCAGGTCATACTCTAGACTAAATAAGTCAGAATCTTTCAAGGGGAGACCCAGGCATCTGTGTATTTTTGAAGCTTACTAGGTGATTCCAATGTGTAACTTAAGTTGAGAACCACTCAGTGTGGTCTCATTTAAGTTACAGAAAAAAGAAAAAAGACCCACCACTGTGTACACGAAAGATGAAAAAGGAAACACATATAACTAAACACAGTGAGAATTAGGATAAAGAGGAAGTTTTACTCCTTACAAATTTTTTACAACAAATATACTACTGTAATTAAAAAGGTCAGAGGAAAAGAAAATATTTCACAAATTTCTCAAATACAATAGGGTGTGGAAAAACAGAGTTAGTTGTAACTATTTGGCCTGAATTTGCATCTTTAAAAGACATGAAGTGTGGGCGTGATAGCTCACATCTATAATACCAACACTTTGAGGTGCCAAGACAGGAGGCTTGCTCGAGCCGAGGAGTTTGAAACCAGTCTGGGCAACATAGTGAGACACCCATCCTGATAAAAAAAAAATTGGGAAAAAAAAAAAAAAGGGCATAATGGTATGTGCCTATAGTATTGCCTGTAATCCCAACACTTTGGGAGGCTGACACAAGTGGATCCCTTGAGCCTGTAAGTTCAGGACCAGTCTGAGCAACATGGCAAAACCTTGTCGCTACAAAAACTACAAAACAATTAGCTGGGTGTGGTGGCACACACCTGTAGTCCCAGCTACTCAGGAGGCTAAGAGGTGAGAGAATCTCTTGAGCCCAGAGGAGGAGGCTGCAGTGAGTGGAGACTGAACCACTGCACTTCAGCCCGGATGACAGAGCAAGATCCTGTCTCAAAATAAATAAATAAATAACTTTTAAAAAACAAGAAATAAAAGTCATTAAAACTTTAGCTATAAAATGACACCCAGTTAAAAAGTAAAAAATTTAACTAAATGGATTAAACACTACAGAAGACTACTGTTGCTACTGTTTTTTTTTTCCCTCATAAAAACTTATTTTCCTTCTAATGATGATTCCATAAAGATATAGTCCAAAACCCTTCATTGGAAGAAAAAGAAATCAAATATTCATAGAATTTATAATCTGGAATTAATATTAGAAATGAAGTAATCCAGCTCTTCTTTTAAGATATAAGAAAAATGAAACTCGCTGAATAATTATTAAACTGTTTGCAAGGGACTAATACACTGACTTACTAATAGTCTAATGCTGTTCTTACCATATTATAGTACTATATAATAATGACAGATTTCCATGTTTCACGGGTGTTTGTGTACATGGCAAGGAGGCACAGGGGAGGTGTTTAGCCAAAAGCAACCCACCAAATTCTTTGTGTTAGCATAATGCCAACTTTTGTCAATGATTTATGAATCATCCAAGGAAAATGTTTTACGTAAGAGTGGAAATATTTTTATATATTTAAATGTGCAACATGAAGAAAAACTAATAAAGGTAGCAAATGGTTTACATTATAATGTTTACTAGGCATTGTATTAGGAAACATTGGTGTCTAGTATTTGTTTGAGTTCATTCGGATTTCTTTATTTACTAACTCACTATTTATATATCTTCGTTTAGTTTCCTCACAATGCTACAGTTTTGTAAACACTAGTACTGAGAACTAAATGAAAATAGCAAAAACGTGATTACAGCTGGATGAGAATGTTAAGCACTCACTCCAAGTTTTAACCTGAGAGTGTTTTGAGTGAAGAGCATCATCAATCAATATTTATTGAACATTCACGGAGTGTGTGATTTGGCCGAGGCAGTAGACAACAAAGGCATCTGTAGTTGTGTGGATCTCCCTCCTTCTTGAAAGCAGTGGAAAACTGCCAAAAACTTAATGTGATAGATGAAAAAAACGTGTCCCCCACCACTCATTTGAATACCAATTACACAGGAACAGGTTTCTCTCTAAAAATCAGCCCTCAATGTAAAAATGAAATGTTCTACTGTGAGAATACTGATGTCAGAAGAAAAGCAACTCTGTTCAACAGTTTTCTATCTCTTAAAAATCTTCATTGTTTTATATTTCTAAAACAAAGGGGGGAGGGAGAGTTTCTGCTTGTAAATGGTTCAAAATTCACAATTAGAAAAAAAAAAAAAAATACATAGAAATCTGACCGCACTCCCCTACTCCCAACCCAAGGATGCCAGTAATTGCAAGCTGATAGATATACAATTGGTTTTAAAAAATGGACATTCAGATAAATAGGAGTAAGAAATGGTCTGCCAAATATTACTGTGCTAAGACATCTATGAGTGAAAATTGTCTGAAAGTACCAGCCAGGCAGGGTGGCTCATGCCTGTAATCCCAGCACTTTGGGAGGCCAAGGCCGGCGGATCACCTGAGGTCAGGATTTCAAGACCAGCCTAGCCAACATGGGGAAACTTTGTCTCTACTAAAAAACACAAAATCAGCCAGGCGTGGTGGCGCATGCCTATAATCACAGCTAGTCGGGAGGCTGAGGTAGAGAGAATTGCTTGAACCGGGAGAAGTGGAGGTTGCAGTAAGCCGAGATCAAGCCCACTGCATTCCAGCCTGGATGACAGAGCTAGATTCTGTATCCAATAAATAAATAAATAGAAAGAAAGAAAGTACCTTCTCAATTTGATATGATAGTGTAATTTAAAAAAAAAAAAACCACACATACACACACACGATCCACTGTCTATTCTAATACAATGAAATAATTAGAAAATATAAGAAAATTTATTCAAAGAATGAAAAAGTATGTTCTATGAGCTTTGTCCATTTTCTGTTCAACAGCAATTCATTTTTCTCTCATTAAATATACTCTCTAAACTGTGTAATATGGAAGATTTAATTATTACTGGACAAATGTGTAGTCAATCCCTCTAGGAAACTGACTGAGAAGCTTTCACTAAATCCAGAATCTTACACTTCAGACAAAACTCAAAGAAGATCCAAAATGAGATCTACTTGATACTTGCTTGACCTTTTTAAAAATTACATATTTTCGTGGAAATATATAGTGTACGTTTTAAGTAACGTATGTTCCATTGATTATCTGGTCCTTTCCAAAAAATGTTCATATATTAATGGGCAAAAACGTCAAATATTCAAACTCAATTGAAAGGCAAAACACAATAGAAACCTGAAAACTTTAAGATGTAATCGGCATTTGCTGAACTGAACAAAACACTTCCCATTGCACACTTTCTTTGATTATAGTCTTTATGCCGGGCGCGGTGGCTCACGCCTGAATCCCAACACTTTAGGAGGTCGAGGCAGGCGGATCACGAAGTCTGGAGATCGAAACCATTCTGGTTAACATGGTGAAACCCTGTCTCTACTAAAAATACAAAAAAAATTAGCCACGCGTGGTGGCGGGCACCTGTAGTCCCAGCCACTCGGGAGGCTGAGGCAGGAGAATGGCGTGACCCCGGGAGGCCAGAGCTTTGCAGTGAGCCAAGATCGTGCCACTGCACTCCAGCCTAGGTGACAGCAAGACTCTGTCTCAAAAAAAAAAAAAAAAAAAGAAAAGAAAAGAAAAGAAAAAGAAAAAGATGATAGTCTTTTTTCTTTATTTAAAACTCTTTGTATTCCAACTGAATACACTGATTTGTAAAATATTTTCCAAGTTATTTACAAAAGCTTTTCCATTGTGGAGGAAAACCAGGCATGTATACAAGTCTGTGTACACAAAATACTATCACTGTACTTTCAAAACTTCTTAGAATTTAGAATCTAGGAAAGTGTTTTATTCCTTAATATATCAAACGGTAGTGCTTTGCCTGTCATGGTAAAACAGGAAATCTCTTTTTCCCACCAAAAACAGGTGACAAGTCTAAATCAGTGTGGCATAGTGACACACGGACTTTAAATAAGTATTCAGTAAAAGCTAAAGACCTCATAAATTTCCAATGTAAATTTTCCCTTTGGTTTGTCACTTGGAGATCTGTGGAGTGGAAATAGGTACTGGATGTTTGTTTTATGCATAAAAAATGTACTTAAAGTTCCAAAGTCATCCAAGAGGAAGAACTGAATGCTTAACGGATAATTATAAGAGAACACTGTTTTCAAATTGCATGCACACATACACATGCTCAATTATAAGCATTCGACCCTTGTTTTAGATGACCAAACTAGTAGCCAAAGCTGTCAGCTGTGAAAGGCTTTAAAAAAACAAAAGAAAACAAAAACTAATTCAGCCATCAGTCATTTCCTAACATCATCTCATAAACCAGCGCGACGCGGCGTACCTCACGCAGAAAAGCTGGATCGTAAACCAAATGCTTTATCAACTAATCAGTATTAGCAAATATCAGACTATAAGAGTAACTACTAAAAAAAGAATAAATGCTTGAGATGGACACCCCATCTACCCTGATGTGATTATTATGCATTATATGCCTGTAAAAACTATCTCATGAACTTCATAAATATATATATATCTACTATGTGTCCACAAACATTAAAAATTTAAAAAAAAAAATCTCTTTCTGAAAAAAACAACACAGATTTTGAGGCCAGAACTCTTCTAAATTCTTTTTCTGTTTATTTTTACATAATTTATAGTGTGATGGTTTCAAGTTCATTAACCTTTTCTTCTGTAACACCTTGTTGGCTATTAACTCACCTTCTCTAATTTTCACCTGAGACATTGTAGTTTTTTATCTTAAGAGCTCCAATCTGGGTTTTTAAATATTTGCATGTCACTGCTTACTTTTTAAAACATAAAGGAGCACAGCACTTTTTTAAACATAAAGAAGTATAGTTAAAAACCTCAAGCAGAAGAACTGCTTGAGGCCAAGAGTTCAAGACCAGACTGGGCAAGATAGTGAGACCCCATCTCTACAAAAAAATTGAAAAATTAGCTTGGTGTAGTGGTGCATGCCTGTGGTCCCAGCTACTTGGGAGGCTGAGGCAGGAGGATCACTTGAGCCCAGGAGTTTGAGGACGTAGTTAGCTATGATTACGCCACTGCAATCTAGCCTGGGCAATAGAGCAAGATCTTGTCTCTAAAAAAAAATAATAAAAATAGTTTTTAAGAAACTTATTTAATGTTCTTGTCTGCTAACTCTAACATCTGTGTCAATTCTGAGTCAGTTTCAATTGGTTGATTTGTTTTCTCATAATTATGAGTATAATTTTTCTGCTTCCTTCTATATCTGGTAATTTTTTATTAGATACTAGACACTGTTAATTTTATTTTGGGGGTGCTAGATATTTTTGTGTCCCTATAAATAATCTTGCTTTTTGTTCTGGGATTCAGTTAAGATTCTTGGAAACATTTTGATAACTTTAGGCCTTGTATTTAAGATTCTTTAGTTAGGACTCAGCTTAGGGTTTAACCTAAAGTCAATTTTTCCCCACTTCTGAAGCCAAACCCTTCTGAGTACTCTACTGAATGGCCTATGAATTATGGAGCTTTCCTCTCTGGTGGGTGGGAGTACGTAGTATTCCCAGCCCTGTGCAAGCTCCAGAGATTGTTTCCTTCACTCTTTTTGAGTAGTTCTTTCCCCAGCCTTGGGTAGTTTGTTCACATGCATTTGCTGGTCAGCATTCTCTTGAGTATCAACCAGACAGGAAGCCTCTGTAGATCTCCAGAGCTCTTTCTGTATAGGTATCTGTCCTGGTACTATGTGCTGCAGACTCCAGCTGCCTTAGCCTCCCCAGACACTCGGCCCCATCTTCCCACTCAGGAGTCTGCCAAGTTTCAACTGATCTCCTCTCTTTAAACCCTAGAAACTCTTTCCAGGCAGTAAGCTGAGGCAATCATGGCCCTCACTTGTGGGTTTCTCATCACTCAGAGGGCACTGTACTTCAGGACCTGAAGTCCCACGTCTTGAGGATCATTGTTTCATGTATTTTATCTGTTTTATGACTTGTTTCAGGCAGGAGAATAAATTGGTCCCTATCCCACTTGCTCAAGGCTGAAGTCAGAATTATCCTTTCATAACAAAAATCTGATCATGTAAATCCCCTGCTTAAAACACTTCATTGAATTCCCATCATTAAAATAAATTCCAAGCTCTTTACATTGATTTAGAAATTGACTTCATAATTTAAATCTTGTCTACTTTGCTAGCTAATCTTGTCACTTGTTTACAATAACTATGATTCAAAATAAAATAATTGCAGTTTCAAATATACAAAATATTATTTCATTACACTTGCATATGCTGTTTGCTTTGTCTAGAACTCTCTTTCCTGCCCTGGCTACTGAGAAACTCTTACTCGTTCATGAGTGATCAACACAAATGTAATGTCTGTGAAGCTTTCCTTACATGACACACTTCCAGCTACCTTCTCCCTCTCTCCTGACTCCTATCCAAAGAGGAGTTAGGCAGCCCTCCTCAAGGCGCAAAGGAGCCATCTATTATCCAATCTCCTGTTACGGCACCCATTACTTTGTACCACAGCTATTTATGTAAACATCTATTTCCCCACCTTGGACAAGCTCCTCAGATATGTTTTCTCATTTGTAAAATGGGGATAATACAGGGTGTCAAAAAGTTGGGGTGCACAGGATAAATGTATCTTAACTGGCATGATAGTTGCATTTTCAGCCAATATGCTCAATTTGGTTTCCTTCAACTTCCAGATACCATTTTTAGATAGCATACAAGAAATTGGATTCAACTGCTAATTTGAATAACATATTATTTAATAAAAACACTACAGAGAAAATCCTAAAACATGAAAGAACTCAGTGCCTTCAGAAAGGTAGAAGATTACAGATTACAGGATAGAGCTGACAAGATGAAGATGAAGAAAAAACAGGGAGCTTTGGAGACTTTGTAAAGGATTTTATAACCTAACATAAATGCAACAATGTTGCACACGCATAACCAAAATGCATGTGAAAATTAACTTTTTTCTTTTTCTTTTTTTTTTTTTCTGAGACAGAGTTTTGCTCTTGTTGCCCAGGCTGGAGTGCAATGGTGCGATCTCGGCCCACTGCAAACTCCGCCTTCCAGGTTCAAGCAATTCTCCTGCCTCAGCCTCCTGAGTAGCTGGGATTACAAGCATGTGCCACCACGCCCAGCTAATTTTGTATTTTTAGTAGAGATGGGTTTCTCCATGTTGGTCAGGCTGGTCTCAAACTCCTCACCTCAGGTGATCCCCCCGCCTTGGCCTCCCAAAGTGCTGGGATTACAAGTGTGAGCCACTGCACCCAGCCCTGAAAAGTAACTTTAAAGGGAGAAAACATATTAGAGGTTAGCAATAATTCAAATATTGATTACAAAGATACTTCATTATATGGTGGCATATTTTCAATTGAAAATATAGTGAATGTAAAGGAAAAATTAAAGTCTCTACCACCCTGTACTAGGGATGGTGAATAGAAGGGAACAATTTTTGATTCTGCATCACTGCCAAATAACAACCCACAAATCTCCATTAATTGCTATGTCCAGTGATGTCTTAAGTGAAGCAGATACATCTTTGGAATGAATTTTGGATCAATTAATTGTATTGGTATTTAAAATACATCATTTTTAAAAAGTCTCATACTTCAGAACAAACAGCAGAAGGTGAGGCATAATTTTTAAAAACAACGTTTCAGGGGGGTCTTTTTTCTGACACAGTCTGTTTAAGCTTTGTTTACTTTCTCAGCAAGAATAAAGGCCCGGGGCAACATTTAATTAAAATGTTGCCTACGCTTTCATGCTTCCTGAGGCAGTAGGATTGGGGACACTGCTGTAGTCTTCTTGCAGTGGACTAGGAAATAAACAAGGATGGTTAAGTTTGAACTCTCTGCATAATATGTAGAGCAAAGTCATATCCCTGGAAAGGCCAAAATTAGGTGAGATGTGATACATAATAGGTATGGAATATACTAATGCTTTGGATTGGGAGCAAAAAAATTGGACAGGCCTTAGCCACATGTACTTTCTATTATCTCAAATATTATTTTTTATAATTTCAACTTTTATTTTAGAGTCAAGGGGTACATGTGCAGGTTTACTGCATGGGCATTTTGCATGATGCTGTGTTATCTCAATTATAAACCACTAATTTCTAAGATCCAATAACCCAGCTGGGTATGGTGGCTCACACCTGTAATCCCAGCACTTTGGGAGGCCAAGGCAGGAGGATTACTTGAGCTCAGGAGTTCAAGACCAGCCTGGGCAACATAGTGAGGCCAAGTCTCTATAAACAATAAAATTTAAAAATGGAAAACAAAAAAAAAAAGATGCAATAATCTGCAGGAATGAAGAATAACGGTATCAGTGATGTAAACTACTATTCACACGAACAGCTTGATGTTTCATTTAGGCTGGGCGAGTCCTAAATCCTAGCAGTAGGTAAAGTTCATGCAGAGTAAATCAAAAAATGCTTTGAAACCATGAGTTAAAATAAAAAAGAAATGAAGATTTGATTTGGTGGTGCTTCATTTCCTTTGATTTTTAAAAGCAGACAGTAACAAATGTTCACAGAGACTATCATAGAATTTCCTCGGTTCAATAACTGGAAATAATTATAGGTCCCAGGATGGAAGAATAGAAGGACTGCACCGATTTGGGGACAGTGAAAAAGTGAGATTGAACCCTGCACAAGGCATACAACCATACTAAGGCTCAGTTTGCTGTGGGTAAAATGGGATGTTGCCAAAGTTAAACTAGACACCTCAAGAGTAGGCATTTTTGTTTTCATTTTTGAGACAGTGTCTTACTTACATGGCCCAGGCTGGAGTGCAGTGGTGCGATCTGGGCTCACTGCAGTCTCAATCTTCCAGGGTCAGGTGATCCTGATACTTAGCCTCCCAAGTAGCTGGGACTACAGGTGCACACCACAATGCCCAGTTAAGTTTTTGTTAGTAAAGATGAGATTTTGTCATGTTGCCCAGGCCAGTCTCGAACTCCTGGACTCAAGCTATCTGCTGGCCTCCCAAAGTGTTGTGATTACAGGAATGAGCCACTACACCCAGCCTAAGAATAAGCATTTACTAAAATGAAAGCAATGATGGGGGTGATCCAATGGGCTCTGTAAGATTATTTTAGCAGCAGTATGAGTGATAGCCACAAAACAGGACATTTGAGAGGCAGGGATTCCATTTAGAAACAAATACATTTAAATTTTTAGAATAAGCTTTTTTTTTAAGCCCTACCCTTTAAAATATATATATAATATATATTACATGTGTATAATATATAAATATAATACTACATATAATATATATTATATAATACATTTGTATAATATATAAATATATTCTGCTTATACACATTTTTTTTCTTTTTTTGACATGGTCTTACTCTGTCACCCAGGCTGGAGTGCAGTGGCAGGATCAAGGCTCACTGCTGCCTCAACCTCCTAGCATCAAGAGATCTTCCACCTCAGCCTCCCTGGAACTATAGATGCATGCCACTGCGCCTAAGTTTTTGTTGTTGTTTTTTAGAGATGGGGGTCTTACTATGTTGCCCAGGCTGATCTTGAACTCCTGGGCTCAAGTGATACTCCCGCTTCCACCTCCCAAAGAGTAAATTATCATTTAAACCTTTGTTAAACTAGTATGCCTAAGAATGAAATTTAAACAGAGGTATTACCCAACTGGTTGACAAATTAACATATTTGTCTTTTATATTTCCTTCTGGAAAAAAGAATCAGCATAAAGAAAAATGACATCAATGTAAAGAGTAGTAGTTAAGAGCAAGACATTTTTTACATAATTTTGAAAGTAGTTGCCATACCTCCTTCCTCAAAATATAAAGACAATTTTGTGGATTATGTTTTCTGTGAAAGGAAATTTCACAATCCAGGAAAGACTTTAGAGCTAGTGCATTTGTTTTTTAAGATACCTAAAACTGTCCTGAGAATGTGTATCCCATTTTGAGTGAGTCAGACATTAACTTTTTAAGTCAATCTAACACTTAGCAATCTTAAATAAATGACACATCTGTAAACACGCAATGGTATGAAGGTCAGTGGTAAAAGAGAGCTGGTCATACATTAAATTGTACTGAAATCCTCATTTACGGCACTTCCTGATTTATGTAGTCCTATATTCATTTTACCAAAGATATGACCCTATGGGACCCAATTTTAATGACGGGAGCAAAGCATAGTGTTTACCTTTTTTTTTTTTTTTTTTTTTTTTGAGACGGAGTCTCGCTCTGTCGCCCAGGCTGGAGTGCAGTGGCGCGTTCCCGGCTCACTGCAACCTCCGCTACCTCTCATTTTTTATCAAACTGTAGTTTCACATAAAATCCTTCCTACAACCCACCATGAAAAAAATCCTCCATACAACAGAAGAAATTTTCGGGTCCATCCTGAGGTATTTATTAACTGATCCACAGACTGTCTTCCAGAACAACGCTTTCAAAACAAAATACAATGTCTAAGATTGGTTACTTGCTTACTCAGAAGTAGTTCAGATGTGGGCTCTCAGATTTGAAACTACTATTGTTCTGTGGTAATATATTACATTTCCATCTGAAAGGTTCATGCTGCTTTTTACTGTTTAGGTAATTTTGCGTCATATATATGTATGTATGCATTCTAATTTAAAGCCAGCGTGATAGCCCTAGGCTAGACAATTTAAACTAATTGGCAAATTGTAACATTTCACTACAATGAGCCAAAATTAGTAATAAAGATTATTCCCTTCTTAAAACTTGAGATAATTTGCCTTTTTATCATGTTTTTGAGACATCAAAGTTCCTTTCTTCTTTGATTTATCTTAGGCCTCAAGTCTTGTCTTTTGCCTGGCCAATCAATATCTGTTACATTCTTGATGGCTCAAGTTCTCGCTACCTCTGGATAACAGAGCGACAGTGTCTGGACAGATCACTGGCTGCAAATCTGCCCGACACTGAAACTGACTTCATGTTGCAAGACCACTGGTGTCTTTTTGCTCTCATTCTTGCGCTGGGTCCTGGGCCATGACTTCCAAGCTCCATAGGACCAATTCTGCTTTGTTCTGGAAAGCACCTTCTACTGCCTAAGAGATGTGGGATTCCACTGTTTACTTAAGCCCTTTTCTACTGGAAGCAGAAAGGAGATCTGCTTAGAAAGATCAGTAATACTGAAACTAGGAGACCACGGAGTGTTTTCCAGTTGTCCATTCTAAGACTGTGGCTACAATACTCAAATGCTCTGAGCTTCAGTTTTATCGCATAAAAATGGAAATAATATAATACAGAGCCCATAGGGTTGGTCAGTGGAGTCAATGAAGTAACACAGGTAAATAATCTACCACACTGCTCAACACATGGTAAAAGGTGCTTTATCACCACCAACAAGAAAATTACTTTTCAAGAGCAGTGTAAAAAGCAACACAATGATTCTTTATGATATCTTTACTCTAAATTGTGTAAAAGCATATTTAAGATCCACTCTGAAAAGTAAAGGTCAAGGAGAAAAAGAAGGTGGAGGAAATGTTGAGGCACGGCTTGGGCTAAAGACAGGAGATGAGAGGAGAACTAGTCCCTTTATACCCTGATGGAAAGACAGTACACCCCCAGCAGAAGGCTGACAGAAACATAACAGCAGGGAGACAGACAGACAGAGCGAATAATGTAAAGAACAACAAGAATCTGTTAAGCAAAACACAACATGAAGCCATTTTAATTCATTCTCCCTTTCCAGTTCTTTTCTTTTTGGAACCTCTTCTTCTACGGTTAACCAAGGCAATCAAGTACTTACCCAGCCACTCCTTTGGAGACAAAAACATCTCTCAGTTATCCGTCAGCCTTTTCACCTTCACATGTCATGGGTTGGGTGGGGTGGGGGGGCGGGGCTTCAAAGAAAAGTAATGTGTCTTCCCAGGATTGAGTTTCCATCTTATATTTATCCCTCCAATCATTAGAAATAATGTAAAGCTAGCATTCACCACCAAAGACTGTCATGCATACTATTACAACTACAAATAATATTATCAAGGCCCACTGTCTCTCTCTAATTCTCCTATTCCCCCCTCCTCTCTCCCTCACACACACAGAGCCAGAGATGCCACTATCTCCTCAGCCATTTCGAGCTTTCCTTTTAATCAGCACAGTAAACAAGCTTCTATGCCTCAGGCTGGCGTTCCACAAACTCAGCCAAATCGTGGGGTTTTGTGAATGCTGCAGTCAGCAGGGCCCAAGAAGGCATATTTGCTCACACATTATGTCGAGGTTTTTTTTTTTTTTTTGGTCCTAAGGATACTCCTTGGACTATGGGTATGATCAACAAGAGAAGTCATTTATCTCACAAAGACTCTAATTCCATTGGATTTTGATTAGCTGTGGTAACCAGGTGAACTGAATAATTACTGTTACTAACTATAATATTATCTACATCTTACTGTACAATGTAACATCAAAATTCTAGTGAGAGAAAAGTTAAAGTGTCAAACATTCAAAGTCATAAGCCCTCAGTGCTCCAGTTCTGAGAATATCTGTAAAATATCTCCCTTCTGGGGAAAAACTAAGAATAGCATTTTCCAAATAAATGGAAATAAAACTACTCTAAATTCACCAGACAGATCATAATTATTGACACAAAATTATAAAGTATAATACTTGGTGTTCAGTAAAAATTCTAGATAATTATTCCACCACACAGGATTAGGCCATTTATTCAAGAGGTTCTCATTTGATAAATTTAGGAACTCTTACCAATCCATCCCGTTTCCCCGAGAGCAGGTGTAAACATGTAAAAATATTCCTTAAATACCAATTCTGAGCTCAACCTTGTGCTAGGCACGGTACACACAATAGCCAAGAATTTGAACATTGTTCCTAGACTCAGGTTTCTAATCTAATCAGGAGCCTCCTGAGTGGTTTGAGACAACATAATGTTTTCCTCAGACACGGAGGGATTAATTTTGCAACACTGGGAGAAGGAGATACTGGAGAAGTCTAACAAAAAATGTCCATGGTAGTTTCTGCCAAGCCAAGGCACTTTTATTCTCTCTGTGAGGTACCTAAAGCAACCCCAGAACCAGGCTCTCAGTGTGTGGTGTGTGTCAGTCAGTAGGATGAAAAACTAGACTCAGGCAAGGCCTGAGAATCGACCTCATGTGAACATGAATTATCATGCATGACCTTCAAGGCCAAGAAATATTCTATCCTCAAAATCCTGAGATAAGTAAAGAAACAAATAAGTCATCCTTAAACCCCAGTTTATAGATGCCAGAAAAGGAAGGAGATTGTGCCAAAAATAATCTCGGAAGTGGTTGGATGTGTATCAATTATGGAGGTACGTTTGCTTACAGTATCTCCAGTGCTTCCTTCTGCACATCACAGATTTGCTATTGATCAGCTGTGGTCAGATATTGTAAGTATAAATTAACCTGCTCCAGTGAAAAATACCCAGGGGAGCTATTACAGTCTGAAGAAATCTTCTCTTTAGTTTTAACTGTAATTACAAGTAGAATTCAATAGGAGGATGGGGGATGGTTAGCTCCAATTACACCAACCACGTTTCCCCCCCCCCCCCCCCCCCAGTCCCTGATTAAAAGATTCTGCGGTTTATGACCAGCAAAAGGTTTTGCCTTGGTACAACTCAAGACTGAAGGAATGATACAAGAAAGAGAATTTATCATCGGCAGGAGGCAATCAGCAGTCCAGAGGTGCACTGTTTATCTAAAGAATCTTAAGAGTCAGGGGGCTGCTCTTAAAATGACTTTGGCAACTCCTCCAGAAGGCTTAAAAGCTGTCTCTGAAGCCTGTGGGGTGGTATCCATTTTAATCCATTTGAGTTAAAATTACCAGTTCCAAGGAACATACCCTTAAGAGATAAAGGTAGTAAGGGAAAGAAGAAAGACACAGTCAGGGGACCTGTGTCCTAGCTAAGGAAAAGATATGTCAAAAGATTTACTGTAAACGGAAGGCAAGTTTTAAAGTAAGAGTACAACTCATTAGTATAGGAAAACAGGAAAAAAGCATTATCCAAAGCACTAAAATAAAGAAATAGTCAAACTCTATCATTTTCTAAGCTTTTAAAGGTCACATGGAGCACTATTCTAATATTTTGCAATAATGGACTCTGGGGCAGTGCTTTAATGAAATGAATTCCAAGGCTCTCTGAATCTTAATCAGACTGTGCAGGGGACGCGGGAAGGTCAGGCTGACAAGCAAATGAGGCAAACTATACTTCCATATTACAATGAGTACCTTTTCCCAAAACAAGTGTAGTGTCTTGCCTATATTTCAGATCCTAGTAACTTCTCACATTGCAAAAGGCCCTTCCACGCCACTCCGTATGCCTAACAGGCCAGCGAGCGGGTCAGCTCACGGTTCATCCGTAAGACATTCTAGTAAGTCAGCTTAAAAGTATGGTGCTTGGCCGGGCGCCGGTGGCTCACGCCTGTAATCCCTGCACTTTGGGAGGCCGAGGCGGGCGGATCACGAGGTCAGGAGATCGAGACCATCCTGGCTAACACGGTGAAACCCCGTCTCTACTAAAATACAAAAAATTAGCCGGGCACGGTGGCGGGCACCTGTAGTCCCAGCTACTCGGGAGGCTGAGGCAGGAGAATGGCACGAACCCGGGAGCAGAGCTTGCAGTGAGCCGAGATGGTGCCACTGCACTCCAGCCTGGGCGACAGAGTGAAGACTCTGCCTCAAAAAAAAAAAAAAAAAAAAAAAAAAAAGTATGGTGCTTGCACTGGACATCCTCCATTTCCTTTATTTTTTAAATGGACAAAAATTGTATATATATTATGTATATTATATATGTATATTATGTACACATAACATTTTATGTTTATGGTATAAAACATACCATCATGTTTATGGTATAAAATTGCATATGTGTACATATACAAAATACATATGTACATATTGTGGAATGGATCAAGCTAACTAAAATATCTATGCTTCACTTTTTTGCAGTGAAATTATTTAAAATCTACTCTTTTAGCAATTTTCAAGTTGTTTTTTTTTGTTTGTTTGTTTTGTTTTGTTTTTTTTTTTGGAAACGGAGTCGTCGCTCTGTCGCCCAGGCTTGAGTGCTGTGGCCGGATCTCAGCTCACTGCAAGCTTCGCCTCCCGGGTTTACGACATTCTCCTGCCTCAGCCTCCCGAGTAGCTGGGACTACAGACGCCCGCCACCTCGCCCGGCTAGTTTTTTGTATTTTTTTTAGTAGAGACGGGGTTTCACCGTGTTAGCCAGGATGGTCTCGATCTCCTGACCTCGTGATCCGCCCGTCTCAGCCTCCCAAAGTGCTGGGATTACAGGCTTGAGCCACCGCGCCCGGCTAGCAATTTTCAAGTTTATAATAGATTGTTATTTTTTTTTTTTTTTTTGAGACGGAGTCTCGCTCTGTCGCCCAGGCTGGAGGGCAGTGGCGCAATCTCGGCTCACTGCAAGCTCCGCCTCCCGGGTTCACGCCATTCTCCTACCTCAGCCTCCCGAGTAGCTGGGACTACAGGCGCCCGCCACTGCGCCCGGCTAATTTTTTTCTATTTTTTAGTAGAGACGGGGTTTCACCATGGTCTCGATCTCCTGACCTTGTGATCCGCCCACCTCGGCCTCCCAAAGTGCTGGGATTACAGGCGTGAGCCACCGCGCCCGGCCTATAATAGATTGTTATTAACTGTAGTCAACAACTTTTTATATTGAAAATATTCAAAATCGACTTTTAGCAATTTTCAAGTTTACAACACCTTGTTATTAACTGTAGTCACCATGTTGTGCAATACATCTCCTGAGCTTATTCCTTCTATCTGTCATTTTATATCCTCAATTTCTTTTCATCGTATGGCTAAAACATGCAAAATACCCTTTTCAAGGTAAATGGAAAGGCAACCCTCAACCTATTTCAGTGCTGAGACACTCATGAAAACAGAAACACTTCACACTTCTTTTTTTTTTTTCTTTTTTTTTGAGACAGTCTTGCCCTGTTGCCCAGGCTAGAGTACAGTGGCACGATCTCGGCTCAATGCAACCTCCACCTCCCAGGTTCAAGCGATTCTCCCGCCTCAGTCTCCAGAGTAGCTGGGATTACAGGTGCACACCACCACACCTGACTAATTTTTGTGTTTTTAGTAGAGACAGGGTTTCACCATGTTAATCAGGCTGGTCTCGAACTCCTGACCTCATGATCTGCCCATCTTGGCCCCCCCAAAGTGCTAGGATTACAGGCGTGAGCCACCACGCCCGGCCTACACTTCTTTTTCATGTGAAATTCCATAGTCTTAAGCAGCCAGAAAAGCACCAAATAGGTAAGCAATGATATTTTATCTCAAAATAGGTTTCTTCTCTACCTTTGCAGTTTTTCTCCATCTAACTAAATGTTACCCATTCCTCAAGACTCAATTTCAGTTTTGTTTTTGTTTTGTTTTGTTTTGTTTTTTTGAGATGGAGTCTGGCTCTGTCGCCCAGGCTGGAGTGCAGTGGCCGGATCTCAGCTCACTGCAAGCTCCGCCTCCCGGGTTTACACCATTCTCCTGCCTCAGCCTCCCGAGTAGCTGGGACTACAGGCGCCTGCCACCTCGCCCGGCTAGTTTTTTGTATTTTTTAGTAGAGACGGGGTTTCACCGGGTTAGCCAGGATGGTCTCGATCTCCTGACCTCGTGATCCGCCCACCTCGGCTTCCCAAAGTGCTGGGATTACAGGCTTGAGCCACCATGCCCGGCCTAATTTCAGTTTTAAATTCAACAACCCACCACAAGAAGGTCGAGCAAATTACAGCATATCAACATGACCAGAGTATTAAACATGAAAATGCCATATATGAATCATAACGAAGAATGGAAATTTTCATAAAGAAATCCATTTTCAAGTCAGAACAAAAACAAGTTCAAAATGATTGTAATTATATCAAAAAGTTGTACATTGACATTCACAAGTGAATGAATAATGACATAATAGAGCACAATGTTTGAGTTATTAATTCCCCACAAAGTTAAAGACTTTCCCTAGTATTAGTAACTTTCTGTATATCATAAGGTAACTGGCGTTTCCTACTCAAATTCAACTGAAAAGTATGAAGTCATTACTGTTTATTTTGCTACATGATGGATGTTGTATTAAAGTTTTATATGTATTCTTTCATTTTATCCCCAAGTGATTCTCTGGAGTAAATACTATTACTTAACACCGGTTGCAGATAAAAAAGCCCAGGCCTGCTTAAGTTTCTTAACTTGTCTATGGTGACATTGTGACAGAAGTAGGAATTTAGTCTCACCGTACCTTAGACATTTGAACATACTACCTCAAGGTGAAGCCCACTGGTGCTTGGGAGTGGCCACTGCTTTGGTTTCCTAGATTGTTAAGATGACAAATGGCTCAGTTCCATTTCAATATTGCGGCACTGGTCTGATGGCTGGATTCTACTGTCATAGGATTTTCAACTGCATTTTATTCCTCTACAAATTCCCAGATAGAGCAGGAGGGCAGGTAAAGAAGACATATTACCCTCCAAAAAGGAAAAATAAAAAACTTGAACATCAAGACAGTCAATATTTATGTTACCCCTTCAGTGCTATGCATCCTAACACAAAGTTTTTATTTTACTCACACGTCCTGCTGCCTTGGTAATTCACAAAAGGGTTGCGCGCCTGACCTCTAATGATAATTCGTCATATATCCTAACGCTTTCTTATTAGAGCTGTGAAACAATGAATTAGCAACAAATCCCCCACTCTTTGCCCCTTCAGCCCTTGGAGTTTAACTCCTCTCACATTACAGTATTTATTGAATTTCCCAGTCAAACGGTGTTCTGCTCCATAAAATTCTGACAAGTGGACTCTGCCAAGCTAATAATGGCTTCATTCTGCTGAAATAAACTTATTTCACTGCGGCAAACAAAACGACATGACCTGGAAAGGTTATTTTTAACTGGGTAATGACTCAGTCCCAACCAAGCATTTCTCTCAAGGTTCCCAGTTTTAAATAAATTTCATTTCTTAAATATAAATGCGTGCTATTATGTGTGTTCTTGTCTGTCAATCTTTCACAATGAAGTAAACGCAGATATTTTCATTGCTTAAGGTGTATGATTCTCTTTATTCAATAACTTGGACGGCTTATCAAACTATTCCCAAGGATCCTGGCATAGAGAAGCCACCCAGAGAACTTGAAAGACAAGACTGCATCAAGAAGCAAACTCCCTTTAAATAGAATCTGGTTTTTATTGCATTTTTCTTTTAATTAAACAGCATCAGAACTTTTTCAATTCGGCAAAACTTTTAAGAGTATGCCTCTGAGAAAGAGCCTTATCTCACGTTTTTAAAGCGTGAATAAATTTTGCTAAGTTTGCTTAGCCTGCTTACCAAATAAAGATAGGCCAAGACAAATTTCTCTACATCCACATTAGTTAACATCCCCCCCATATCTTAAACTCTCCATACCAAAAATGTCTGCTACTAAAAAGTTCCGTATCTTACAGTTATCATTCACATCTCTTTATCTTGCACTGCAAGCCACTCAAAAACAAACAAATGAACAAACAGAAACAACTGCCATGATCAGGTCAAATTTTTCTTCAAGTTTCAAATGATCAGGGACTCTGAGAGCACCATTACAACAGCTGGGATCTTGTATCAACATGCTGCACCCTGCCAGTCCTGCCTTCTGAGACTAATAAAAGAGAAAACCCTTGACAGCTAACAGCTGGGCTCCTTATGAAGCTGTTCAATAGAAACAACAAGGACTCCCACAGCCCACCAAAAATCAGGACTTGGTGTATAGACACAAATATGCACAAGAAAAGAAATTTGGTAAGAGGGAACACATATTTAAAAGAGACTGAAACAAGGAGATGATGAAGAGTAGTAACAGGGGAAAAAAACACTAATCAATCAAAGAGAAATCCAATCACACCAGCATAACTATTGAAGATGTTAAGAGTTAGTGCAAAAGGAATTATGCAGGGTTTTAATCTGGCTGGAGTAGGTGACTTGTATTACACACGATTAGCTATAAAGGCAAGAGAACAAGAACTTTTTCAGTAAATGCACATGGTCATGGTTCTGTCCAAACCACAATAAGAAATCCTGAATATCCTTCTGATGACCTATACTGCGTATTCACACTTGCAGTAAAAGAAACTGATGTGAATCACCTTACTATTGCTTCCTGCCAAGCCCTCTGCCTCCATATTAAAGACCATCAGCTGGGCTGTGGCTACCAGCTACAACTCCCCAATCACAGAATTATGGCCAATCGGCTTAGCAAAGTGCAAAAATAAAAGCACACTGAAGTTATATAAAACTACCGTGGATAAACAAGGAGTGGTTGTGCTGGCCACTGAGTAAAAATATCTGTAATTCCTTCAAGTTCAGTAAGTTAAAGTAAAGCTTCAAACTACAGCAGTTGAGGTTATAGTTAATATAGAGACAACACAAACAGAAACTAGCAAAAGCATAAGGAACACAAAAACTCTCCTATAATGTATTGCAGATGGTTTTTTAAAGTTTCTATGGCTACTAGTAAGGAAACAAAAGCAAAATCTTGTTCTTGCATAATGTGCATTTCAGATGGCACAACAGAATCACTTCTAATTGCCACAGATAGGTCACAAACACCAGACAGGCAGTCTGAGAAGCCACTTAATTTGTAGAGTGTGTGTGTGTCTGTGTGTGCGCGTGTGTACCTCACATACATTGTTCACCACTAGTGGCAATTCAGATACTGACCCAGAATATGAACAAGGTAGGGTGGGAGGGATTCAGCATTACTCTGGCAAATGGTCATGGCACCAATGATAAATTAACGACTCAGAGATCATTGAACTGGTTCCTGTGTTAAGTATGAGTTTCATTTTGTTAAATAGTCAACAATGAAATAGTTTTAATCCCGTAAATTCAACTTAAACAATTACTGAAGTGTGTTCAATGCCGTAGTTATTTCTATTTTTGCAGGTATTAGGCACTATGTTTTGAAAATTGTTCCAGGCAGACAAAAAAGGAAAAGTTTGGAGTTCTTTTTTTTTTCTTTTCTTTTTTTTTTTTTTTTTTTTGAGACACAGTCTCGCTCTGTTGCCCAGCCTGGAGGGGGCAGTGGCTCCATCTCACTTCACTGCAACCTCCACTTCCTGGGTTCAAAAGATTCTCCCACCTTTTGAGTGGGAGAAAAAAAAGTCTCCTGAGTAGCTGGGATTACTGGCGCCCACCACCACGCCCAGCTAATTTTTGTATTTTTAGTAGAAACGGGGTTTCACCGTGTTGGTGAGGGTGGTCTGGAACTACTGACCTCAGGTGATCCACCCGCCTCAGCATCCTAAAGTGCTGGGATTACAAGCGTGAGCCACCGCACCCAGGCAAAAAGTTTGGAGTTCTATACCTGAATCCTCAGGACAAACAAAGTGGGGGGGGAGGGGCAGGGGTGAGGGGTGTATTTTCATTAACAAAAAGAAAATGATTCCCAGAGCGTGAACCCATAATCTATTTTAAGTAACTCCACCTAAGGAAATGTTTATTTCAATTATGATACCTAGTTATCTACTGAGGAAATATAAAGCATGGTGAGAAAACTATTTATTTAGAGACAGGGTCTCACTCTGCTGCCCAGGCTGCAGTGTAGTGGCAGCTGGGACTACAGGTGCGCACCACCATGCCCAGCTAATTTTTTTTTTTTTTTTTTTTGTAGACACAGTCTCACGATGTTGCCCAAGTTGGTCTCGAACTCCTGGGCTCAAGCAATCCTCCTGTCTCAGCTTCCCAAAGTGCTAGAATTACAGACATGAGCCACCACACTTGACCTATATTAAACAGCCCAGAACTTACACATTCCTATTGCTATTGTATCCTTTTCCATAGTTACCTTGGGAAGCTAGATACTCAGGCTGCTTAAGTAGAATTTTCTAGCAACACTTTCAACACACAACTTTTAGCTTTACTCAGCTTATAGTTACTTTACTTGAGCAACAGCAATATGGAGTCAAAGTAATATTATTTCTCCAATATTAAAAATGGGTACTAACCCCCTAAACATCCCTCATTTTTGAAGATGACAATTTATTCCCTGCCCTTCATCTCAAAATTTTTTTACCTTCTCATTTTCCCCCAGTTGACATGTATAATTTGTGCCTTTTTTTAGTCTATTAATGTCTAGGACAGGGGTGTAAACAATAATCTATATTGGTTTAAAAAAAAAAAGATACTGAATAAAGCCTAGATCCATCTGGATCTCTCTCAATCCCCCTGGAAAGATATCTGAAATATCTAAAGTTGAAGATGGTAGAGAAGAGGAGCCGGAGAGACCGGAGGGGAGTGGTGTGGAGATGACAGGAGGGGGAGGAAGGAGAGATGGGACAGGACAGGAAGACAGGAGAGAGGTCCCTATTAGGTCTCATAAGGAAAGAAACACGTCTTTCCCGACATCTTTGCAAGTATGTCTACTAACTCACCCTTTATGTCATGACTGCCCCAGCAACACAGCTCATGCTGCCTCCACCCCAGTCATCTTCCAACTGAATGATGGATAATCTTGCTTATTATAACTTCAACCTCTAGAAAGGAAGCATTTTGCATCCTAGTTATCACAACCCCCCCCCTTTTTTTTTTACTCATTGTTAACCCTATCTGCAAGAGGTATTTACATTTAAAAGGTTTTTTGCTAACTTTGAGAAGTAAAAGATTTGCTAACTTTGAGAAATAAATGAATCCAGTTCAGTTACTATCTTTTGTGAAAATCTTCCATTACATCAAAATAAGGGAGATTTTTTTTTTCTTAATAACAGGATGTATCGAAAACATTCTGTGCTTGATCACATCTGTTATTCTGCATTCAAAATTCAAAATTCATTTAGGACAACTAAATTAAGAAAGCAAAAAAATGGTTATGAGTAGCCATGGCCATAATGGAAAAACATAGCCAAATGTTTTTGGTTCATACAAGATGATTTTTTTTTTTTTTTTTTTTTTGAGATGGAGTTTCGCTCTTGTTGCCCAGGCTGGAGTGCAATGGGCAATCTCAGCTCACCGCAACCTCCGCCTCTCAGGTTCAAGCCATTCTCCTGCCTCAGCCTCCCAAGTAGCTGGGATTACAGGTGCTCACCACCACACCCAGCTAATTTTGTATTTTTAGTAGAGACAGGATTTCTCCATGTTGGTCAGGCTGGTCTCAAATTCCCGACCTCTGGTGATCTGCCCACCTCAGCCTCCCAAAGTGCTGGGATTACAGGCGTGAGCCACTGCGCCCGGCCAAGATGTTTTTTAACTTAGCCTAAAAATGTTTCCCTTAAAATCAGCAAAGGAAAAGTCATGGAGGAAAATCAAAACAAACACCTACACCGATGACATTTCTTATCATTCAAATTAGCCATAACTCTTTTCAAGTGCAAAATCAAATTTCGAATATCAGGAAAAATAGCCCAAGTCAATCCCATTGCTTCCAATCCACTTTTGAAGAATAGAATTCATTTATCGACCAATTGTTTAATTTTTTACTCAGGAATTGATGCAATGTGCAGTACAACTTTGGAAGTTTATGCAAATTTAATCCAGTACAGGCAAGATGTCTTATATATTATGATGTTCTTATATCACCAATTTAATGTTTACTGGACCTTATCAATGTCACATTACTTTACATAAAAATAACTTTAGCTATATATGCATCACAGTTCACAGCTAAAACAGACACAGGACTGAGTCATTTCAATTATTATAAGAAGCAGTACTGTAAGAGGCCACTAAGAAGCATTTGCATAGAGGAAGCCAATTGACTTCCTGAAGGATGACTCCAAAGGCGTCACCAAAGACGCCATTTTACGGGCTCAGTTAGAGGTTATATGAGTAAAGGCACCCCGAGACACCGATTATACTTGACGCTTCTATTAATGAATTGTTTTTTCAGCATTTGGCCCAAAAGTTCTCTCTTCTCATCTGCCACATTTTGCAGCAGAAGCCACCATAGCTGATTGGCACAGAGGTGGTTTTCTGACCCAAAATGTGTCAATGAAAATGTGGGACACAAATGGAAACAGATTTCCTTCAGTAGTTGGATATATGATATGTAAAGCTCCGGAACTATTAGTAGCCATAATTCCCACTGACCTGCTCTGTAGAAAAACGTATGAATTGATGTACACAGAGCAGTAGAATTTCAATGTATTCCTAAGGCTGCATCCTGCCTTAACGTTCTGTGACCCATATCAGAACTCCTGTCTTCTTTGATGTTTGTTTGTTTTTAGCTAGTTCAAGTTTAAATTCCGTTATTGTCAATGTAAATGCCGCTGGGCATTTAAGACGTGGTTTAGAAACACTAGAGCAACTTTTTAAACTGCTCGTAGCTTATTATTGAGGGGTAAAAGAATCAATTTAATGAGTTACAATCAGAAACATATTTAAAAAAAACCAGAATAGCATAGAATTGGCATCCCATATCGAGAGGGGGTGGAATTCAACCCGTGTCTTACACTATACCCAAAAATAAATTTCAGGTGCATTAAAGACTTAAATGTGAAAATTAACACTATACAACATTTAGAAAAGACTACAGCATATCTTTGAATCTGGAGGGTAGAAAGCAGTTCTTAAACAAGACACAAAAAGAACCATATGGAAATGATAGATAAATTGCACCATACCTTCTAATACACTATACAATACTATACAACTTACTTTCATTGTGTTTATTATTTATTTGCTTGCTTTTTTTTTTTTTTTTTTTGAGACAGGGTCTCACTGGGTCACTCAGGCTGAACTGCAATGGTGCCACCATCACTCACGGCAGCCTCAAACTCTTGGGCTCACGCAATCCTCCCGCCTTGGCCTCCTGAATAGCTGGGACCATAGGCACGTGCCACCACGCCTAATTTTTTTTTTTTATTTTTTGTAGAGACAGGATCTCACTACATTGCCCAGACTGGTCTCCAACTCCTGACCTGAAGTGATCCTTCTGCCTCTGCCTTCCAACACATTAGGATTACAGGTGTGAGCCACTGCACTTGGCTTCATTTCTAAAAAACAAAATAAATTTATTATTTATCGTACATTGTCTTTCTTGTCCAATAAAGTGTTAGCCTCAGAAGAGTAGGGAATCTTGTCTGTTTTTTATTTTGTGTTTTTGAGACAGAGTCTCGCTCGGTTGTCCAGGCTGGAGTGCAGGGTGCGATCTTAGCTCACTGTAACCACTGCCTCCCAGGTTCAAGCAATTCTCCTGCCTCAGCCTCCCGAGTAGCTGGGACAACAGGTGCCTGCATCTGTTTTATTCATAGACACATCTACAATGCTCTGTACATAATAGATGATCAATTAATACTTGTTAAGCATGTATGAATATCTAAGCATACTTTAGTCACAAGAGAAAACATATTTCTTAGTGTGGATTGAGGTTAAAAGGTTGCAAAATATTACAATGGATACCTACAATTTGTATATTTGGTTAGTACGTAGGGAAAGGGAAAAAAAGGGGGTAGTAGCAAAACAGAAATGCTGTATTTTATTCTATAGACCTACACTATCCAAAGCTATTTAAATTAATTTAAAATTAAAAGCAAAAATTCAGTCCCTCAGTCTCACTATCCACATTTAAAGTACTCAGTCCAGCTACTATACCGGACAAAACAGAAGATACAGAATGCTTTTTTTATTGAGGAAAGTGCTAGTGGGCAGTGCTGCAATAGCCAATAAAAGACTCACACCATATTTGAAGCTGGCAAATATTGAGATTACATCAGGGTTTTTAAGGCAACTGGCATCTATGGAGAGAGTGAACTAAAGGCAGAAGAAAGTAGAATCCTCAAAGAGGGCAATTACATGGAAATTAAAATGGTAAACATGAGAAAAAGTGACAAAGGATGTAGAAAGAATAGAATGCAGAGGAGAAGACAATTTTTTTTTCTTTTTTCTTTTTCTTTTTGAGATGGAGTCTCACACTGTTGCTCAGGCTGGAATACAGTGGCGTGATCTCGGCTCACTGCAACCTCCACCTCCCAGGTTCAAGCGATTCTCCTGCCTCAGTCTCCTGAGTAGCCAGGATTACAGGCACGCACCATCACGCTGAGCTAATTTTTGTATTTTTAGTAGAGACACGGTTTCACCACGTTGGTCAGGCTGGTCTCAAACTCCTGACCTCGTGATCTGTCTGCCTTGGCCTCCCAAAGTGCTGGGATTACAGGCGTGAGCCACTGCGCCGCCCAGCCTTCTTTTTTTTTTTTTTTTTTTTTTCTTTTATTTTGAGACAGAGTCCTGCTCTGTCTCCCAGTCTATAGTTCAATAGGGCCATCTCGGCTCACTGCAACCTCTGTCTCCCAGGTTCAAGCGATTCTGGAGGAGAGAAATTTAAAGGAATTTCAGAGTTATATCATCAGGGTTTGTGGACTGAACATGAGATTTGAGGGGAAAGAAAGGAATGTGAGATGACTGAGGATGCTGACTGGCTAACTAGGTGACGGGTGAAGAGAAGTCATTTTCAGTGGATGGATACTAGACAGGCTAAAAGCTCTTTTGACCCAGGTGTTTTAACTTAGGGAACATATCAAAATGATCAAGTCAAAATGCGGGAAAAAAATGTGTTTTAAGGCCAGGGAATGCCTGCAATGGACAGCCAGACCTTCATCACTTCCCTGACACAAGTCTCAGATAAAAGGTAGAGTGAAGGTCAGGGACTGAGTAAGTAATGAAGCAAGAAATATGTGAGAATTATGACGGAATGTGTGAAATTATCTGTCACAATCATTTCTTAAGGGTGGAAACAAAGCTGAAATAGTTCGTTTTTAGACAACATCAAAATGACGTTGAGTAACTATCAATATAGCATGTATATGCAGAGGGTAGATTGAGGGGAATGCATTTGGCCTTGGACACATGAATTTGAAGTACTTATGACTCCACTTGGTAAATTGTCTCCAGTCACCTATTGTACTACAGAGATTGTTACTTTGATTCTAAAAGTAAGAAGATGTCTCCACAAATTGGATGCCACAAAATGAAACTGAAAGTCATGCATAGGGGAAATGAGTTCCAGAACATACGCATTAAAAATGATAATAAATGTAGTCACTTTCTAGATTCTAGTTTATACTGAACCAAGGTCAGTGGCTTATGGAAATACTAATGGCTACCTCAGCTGTCCTTTTCTAATGGGCGGCAGAAGCATTTATAATGGAGGTGAGCATTCAGTTCCATTTTTGAAGAAGACAATGAGGAAGTATCAGTGCTGAAGACTGAAATCTAGCTTTTGGACTACTGACTTAAATTCTTTGGATTTTACTCAAATCTGCCGCAGCTGAGAAGAGGGGTGTGTTACAGCCTTTCCATTGTTGTTTAATCTTTTAAAAAATGAAATTATAGATCTTGAAGATATATTTAAGCACACATTTTGTGAGCAATTAAATTTAACCATTGATAAAAGGAGGCGCAAAATCCTCTGCTACAGGTAGAGACCTCTAGTCTTTGCTCATAAAGGACACACTTTCCTTTTCTGCCCCCTTTTTTCCTTTTCTCCATTTCTCTCCCTCTTTTTTCTTTCCTCTTATTAACGCTAAAAAGGAATATGATTTTTTAATCAACCCCCACAGGTAGAGCCATTTCACATTTACAAAATGTTCTCACATCCATCATTTAAGATATTTACATTTCAAGGGATCAGTAGGAAAAGTGGTACAATGCCCCTGCTGTCAATGAGAAAACTCAAGCTCAAGAAGCTGGCAACCTATGTAAGGACCTGTGGTGCTTTAGCGGCAAACAGATGACTCCTACCTGGGTAGCCAGCCTCCTGGCTGGCCCTCAATTATCCCTGCTTCCAACCATGCACAACCATGTCATTGTAACAGGGTTACTGCATACCATACGATGATGGTATGTTACTTCTACAATTAGGTTATCAGCAGCTTCTATCTTTGGCTCTTATTCTCTCTTTCTTTGATCACTCATTGTGGAATAAGCCAGCTACCATGTGAGCAGTCCAATGGTGGAACTCAACTGATAAGGAATTGAAGGTTCCTTGGTCTAAAATGGAAATAGGAATGCTGGTCAACACACTTCCATCTTGGAAAAAGATCCTCCAGCCCCAGTCAAACCTTCAGATGACTACAGACCCATCTAACATTCTGATTGCAGCTTCATGAGAGACTGAGCCAGAACCACACAGATTCCTGACCCTCGGAAACTGTGAGATAATAAGTATACACTGTTGTAAGCTGTCAGATTTGGGATAATTTGTCATAAAGCAATAAATATGACACCTCTCACTCTGAGTTCAGTGCTCTTCCTACTCTACACAGTTACACCTGCATTCAGAACAGTTTTGTTTACAGAGGTTTGCCAAATAACCACAATATTCTGTTAGACATCATTTTTAAAAAGACAGACAAGACTGACAACATTTGTGCATGTAATTTAAAATAATGCAGGTGCTTTATTTGGATATTAGAACAGAAAAAAAAAAAACCCTTATACTGAAAGTGTGCTATAGATACACTACGTATCTAGGTTTGTATTTTTTAATTCATTTATAAATCCATAACCACCTGTCTAAAATCAGTCTCAAAATTGAAGACTATCAGAGGAAGAGGTCTGGCTGGATTCACTTTTACCCAAAGGAGAATTATCACAAGCTGAAGTTCTTCAATTCCCTGCAGCACAGCTGTGATATTAATATAGAGTACTAGGAAACTAAAGAAACGTCTTACTTGACTGCAGTTGTCACATTATCATGCATTACAGTGCAGCAGCCTGAATCAAAGAGATATGCAAAATTCACCAAGGACAGCAGCAATGCATTTTTTTCCCCCTGTATTTGTGGAAAGACATCAGGAAAAGGAAGGCAAGTATGAATGCAAAAACATCTGCTCCCTAAACTCATTTAAAAAATATCACTGCAAAAAATAAATGTGAATCATCTATAGTGTATAGCAGATGGAAGTGCAATATGTTTAACTTAAGGCAAAAAGGGGATGCAACTGAAGAACCAGAGGGTACGGAAATAAAATAATACTTAAGCCCATTTTACATAATGCTGCCCATTAGGCTACACTCTGGTAAAATGTGTAGAAAATCATCTTTTATCTATATCACACTACTTTGAAAGAATTCCAAATAATTACAGTAGACGCTCTAGTGGCATTTACAATCACATTCTCTAGTGACATTTACATTCACAGAAGCCAATTTTCTTTTTTTGGACAGGGTCTCATTATGGTACCAAAGCTGGACTTGAACTCTTGGGCTCAGGTGATCCTCCTGCCTTAGCCTCCCAAGTAGCAGGAGCTACAGGCGTGTGTCATGGCCCCCAGCAAAAGCCAAATTTGAGGGCAGCAACATAACCTTAAAATGAGAAATAAATTACAGAGTTGTCTTGGTTTCAAAGCGATTTTAACTTCACTGACTTGCCTTAGAGGAACTTAACAAGAAAGAGCAAACCGAGGAATAAGTTATTTTAGATAACTGCAGCAACAATGCAATGACTCAGGATTTGGGGAAAAATTACGTATGAACTTATGGTCATGAAAAAAAAAATCATCAAATAGTCTGAATGCCTTTGGATAAATGGTCAATGAGTGACAGTATGCAAAGGAACGTAAGTCAATTTTTTGTACTGCTGATTAATTATTTGGAACCCAATTTTAAAACAAAGCTGTTTATCTTCTTGGCATGCACTTACGTTTCGTGAATTCATAACATCTCTTAGCCTCAAAAATGGAACCTTTTCAAATCTTCAGCATTCATTTAAAGGTTTCATTTTAATGTATTGGGCACTACCAAAATGGGAAAACATTAGTATCATCCATCCCTATGTTTATTTTATATGAAGAAAAAAAAAATTTTTTGAGATGAGTCTCACTCTGTCACCCAGGCTGGAGGGCAATGGCACAATCTCGGCTCATTGCAACCTCCGCCTCCCAGCTTCAAACAATTCTCCTGCCTCAGCCTCCTGAGTAGCTGGGATCACAGGCACCTACTACCACTCCCAGCTTTTTCTATTTTTAGTAGAGACAGGGTTTCACCATGTTGGCCAGGCTGATCTCGAACTCCCGACCTCAGGCGATTCGCCCACCTCGGCCTCCCAAAGTGGTGGGATTACAAGTGTGAGCCAGCACGCCCAGCCAATGAAAAAATGAAACAGCCTACTTAGGCATTACACAAGAGAAAGTATGATGGATTTTTAATTTCACACACTGGATACCACCACCAATACCAGGGTCACTGGACTGATGGATGAAAACTTTTGCGTTGTGGAGACAGAGTAACAGCAATCAATGTATCATTTAACAGTATCTCAGTAATATTTTAATCATAGCCCATGTAAGAATAGATTGCAACGTCCTTTTAGGACAGTCCAAAAATTTTAGAGTTAGAAAATTACTACAAAGTCTCATTTATGAAGGGGAAATGCATAAAATTCTAAAGTCAAAGTTATCTAAAGCAATCTATGCTACTATTCACTATGTAACATATAAGATCTAGAGAAGGTTATTTGTTAATGTACTCTCATTTTGAAAAATAAGCTCAAACAAAACGCATAAAAGTATGCACCAAGTCGCATGTTTAAAAAAAATAAAAGGCCCTTTTTACCTTGTACAGTTACATTACAGAGCAAAGTTCTTTTGACTTCAGTGAGAAAACATTTCTGAAGAAATTAAGTGCCAAATGATGAAACATGATGACCACAAAGGCAGGTTTAGGTGTGTAATAGAAACATATCAAGTTAAGCCTTTCCAAATAATCTATGCATACTGTTGGTAGCCAAAGCAGAAAATGCTATAGGCCAACAGATGTTTAGGAATATATATGTTTATCTATATCTGTATGTTTAAAAACTTACAGATGAAAGGATAGACATGAACTGCCCTGATTCTTAATTGCCAAGTTTTAAGTACATTTTCATTATATTGGAATCTAATATTTCAAATTTCCTTGGGGGGGTTAAATATTTAAATATATAAAACTGAACAGTATTCTCTAATAGGGGCTAGTGGAAGCCTGTGAAACATTTGACCTTCGCCATTAATACAAAATGTTCTTCAGTGGGCTGACATTGGGATGTAAGAACAGTCCCACTGAATTACGTTTATCAGTAGCTTAGAGTAAGTTAGTATTGCACAGCCTACGACACTTATCAGTCATCAGAGTACTTGTGACTATCAAGTAGAAATATGGAATTTAACTGTCTCTCTCCTCCCAGTATTTAATTTCTTAAAAACTCTGCAGTTATCTATGGCTTTTTGATTTGGATGACAGTAACTTAAAAGCCGTAACTTATCACATCAAATCATCACGTGCCTGATAATCATGGCTTTGAAAATGAGTACAATTTCTATTTTATTCGCGTAATAGATTTATGTAGGAGACCAAACACAGAAGCTGTGATCTTCTGGTTGAGAAATTCAAATTTCCTTAATCCAGAATTATGCCAAGTGCCCATATTTATTTTCTAGAAAATAAAGGATAACAAACACTTTCATTGGTAAACTCAAACATCGCTAGAACTTGAAAGAGCTTTCTAAATAATTAAATATAAAATTCAATTCAAATTACATTCAGAGTATTTTCTGTGTTAAAATTTTTGTGTTTTTTTTTTTTAGTTTATGGAATTGAATAACCCAAGTAAAATATTTCTGTAATCTCTTAGCTACTATAATGTTAGATTAATTGGAACAGTCCATTCCCCAACCATTTGGGATAAACTGAAAACTGCTGTCACATGATACGCCTTACTATTAGAATATACTCAAGAGACTTAGAGCACACAAAATTTGACCATGTTATAAAATAAATTCAAGCTACAGTGTTACAGTTCTTTTCGAATTTGTCTAGCAGGCTTTCTAGTTTTTGCCAGAAAGCCCCCCACCCAATGAAAAATAAATAAAATAAAGTAAAATCAAGCTACAAATGAACGTAAATCCTCATAAGATTGTCTTACGGTTAAGAGATTTACTCCCAGTTCTTCTCACCATAACTATAATGTACAATAATACGAAAAGCTCATTTAAAGTCATGAATTCCAAACTCTTCCACCATCAATTCATTTTCCAAAGCTATCAAATAAATACATGGCTTAACTTTGATTTGTTTATTCGGTGCCAACACACAGAATCTTGATGATATGCAAAAAGGATGGCTAAGCTATATATGATGCAGTTAGGAGAAGTCCTTTCTGCACCATCACACACTATGAAGATCGCCTCGTCCTTGAGATCCCTTACGACAGTGTTCTATCTTGCTTATCAAACATCCCACTACCCAGCAAAATCTCTCTGGAACTATCTCAAACACTACCATATCTGTGAAGCTCTATCTCATCCACCAACTACATGTGATTTTCCTCTCACTGACCTCACAAGAAGCAAAAGCTGAACCATTTATCCCACTATGCTTTGTACTGAAGATATTTGCATATTTGTCTTTGGCTCTCTGTTGGACTCTGAGGTCCTCGAGAGTAGAGAATGTGTCTTCTCATATTTATATTTATTCACTTTAGTGTCTAGAACAGTACAGACTCTCAGAGAATAAATTTAACAGAATCTTTCTTTTTTTTTTTTTTTTCCATTTTTAGAGAGTCTTGATATGTCACCCAAGCTCTCTGCAGCCTCGAAGTCCTGGACTTAAGCAATCCTTTGACCTGAACCTTAACAGAAACTATCTTACAAGACAAATGGCAACTTGACTCAAAGCTCAAAGTCTCATGCTGGTCTTACATGGAATTCTACCCTTTATGGTTTATAGAATGGAATTCTCTCCTTTTTTACTTCATTATATGATAATTAGAATATTTTATGTGACTAAGTATAGATCTGTGAATCAAATTTTCATTTTTCTTCTTTGGTGTCTCTTTTCCCAATCAAATCTTAATACATTAGAATTTTAAATAAAATAACTAAACAACCTAATCATGTAGGGTAAATCCTAGGATCATTAAGTCCAGTTCTCCAGAAACTCTTTAAGAAATAATCAAGATAAAAAATCACTTGAAAAATTTTTCACGGTTTAAATCATACCAAAGTGCCATCCTACCATTCCCTGTGCCAAGAATGCAGATAATACTGTTTTCAAACGGGGATTATTTAGAGAATGGAAAACCAAACAATTCTGGGTTTGCTGGCCTAAGCATAGTAAATCAGCAGAGAAGTTCTGATATTTACTAACAGGAAAAAGATTATAAATGGAAGATGTTTAAATCTACCAAAATCATTCTGAATCATCTTTAATAAAGAATAGCTTCCTGTTGCATTTGAAAGCTAGCATAGCATATCGTCTAAAAGCTGTGACTTTTTTACTCATCCATTCATTTAACAAATGTTTATTAAGCACCTACTCTATGTTAAGTGTTGATCATGGGAGCTGTAATTCTGCAGTTCATACAAGAAAGCTGAGCTTTCTTGAAGTTTACAGGTAGTTAAATACATTTAATCTGCAATACTGGCTCCTACTAGTGCTTCGGTGATCATATATAATAAATACAGTTATTTTAGTCACAGACTTCTCATTGATATAAATTTACAATGAACTATAAGTCAAAGTATCTAGGTCCTAGTCTCATTTCTGTAGTTCTGTAGTTTACTTCTCATAGAAGTCACAACAACAACTCAGAGCCTCGCTTTCACATGTACAGCTTGAATGCGTAAGTCCAGCCTGCTTTCCTTACAGGGTTATTACGAGGATTAATAAAAAGATCCAATAAAGTGATAATGCACTGGGCATATTTTTAGATACTATATTAATTTCACATGCATCGCTTTATTTAATAGTAATTATAGTCCTATGGTACTATAATAAAATACTCCTTATCTACATGTCAGAGTCCACAGTTATCTGTAAGAAACATCTCTTTCAAATTTGTCTGTTTTAAAATAAATGCACGTATTTATTTACACAGATAATTATCACCAGTAGTCTGGTAGCAATCACGTCCCAGTTCATTGTCCTTAAAGGTTTCCTCAAGGAACCCTAGTGCAGATAATGCTAGAAAGTGTTTCAGTTTTGTTGTAGTTGGTATAAGAATGAATTCCTGGAGGCAGCTCAGAATTCATTAAAGAGAACTGCCTCAGGGTGACCCCTGAGGTTCTTTAAAGTTTCCCTGCTGGAAGAGACCTGGAATTGTCCAGTTTGGAAGATATAAGTACTAAATACATCAGCGTAATAAAAAAGAAAAGAAAAGGAATACATTTGGTTGACAGGAAGCAGGGGAGAGGGAGGAAGTGTTACCTTGCAGACTCCTAGCATCTGTAATGTTAGCAAAGAAGTTTGTTATTTTTTTCCAGAAATCAAGCTCAAAGTCTTAGCAACCAACTGAAAACTCCAGCTGCCCTCTCAACTTCTGCCTTCCTTAATAAAGATGGTATAGCAGATGTAGCCAGCTTCAATTAACTTTTATGAAAAGAATTATTCTTTTATGTTTAGATACATTCTGTAATGAATGTCTGTCACTCTTATTTACTCTACCAATTCTCCAAAGAAATCCTCCTTCCTTAATTACACTGTTAATGTTTTGATCCCCCAACCCTCACACACACTTTTTTTTTTTTTTTTTTAAAGTTGGTATGTGACCTCAGTCAATCCAGGGCAGATTTTCCCAGACACACAAAAAAATTTGTTTTCAAGCAATATCAGTAAGATTCTGTTAGAAATAATAAATATAGTGCTGCCACTGTAATTTTTTAATGAGGATAAACATTCATATCCATCAGTTACACAAAGTATACAAGCACAGGACGGCACTACCATTATTTTTCATGGACACAAAGGTGTGATAAATAGTAATCATCACTTCATCATTTCCCTGCCTTCCACATATAAGTACATACGAATATATGTGTGCATGCATCATGCCTTTCTGATGACTGCTCAACACCAAAATTTTAATGACTTTTTTTTGGCTCCTTTTTTTAATGTATGTATATTTTTTAAAAACTGATTCTATTTGACATGATGGCAGCCATTCTGTCAGAGGCATGTGAGCCAGAGCAACTCCATCTTGAATGGGGTAAAATGGATAAAATGAGGCTGAGACCTACTGGGCTAAATTTCCAGACAGTTAAGGCATTCTAAGTCACAGGATGAGATAGGAGGTCTGCACAAGATACAGGTCATAAAGACCTTGCTGATAAAACAGCTTGCAGTACAGAAGCCAGCAAAATCCCACCAAAACCAAGATGGCCACAAGAGTGACTTCTGGTTGTTCTCACTGCTACACTCCCACCAGCACTATGACAGTTTCCAAATACCATGGCAATGTCAGGAAGTTACCCTAGATGGTCTAAAAGGGGGAGGCATGAATAATCCACCCCTTGTTTAGCGTATCATCAAGAAATATCCATAAAAATGAGCAATCAGCTGCCCTTGGGGCTGCTCTGTCTATGGAGTAGCCATTCTTTTATTTCTTCACTTGCCTAATAAACTTGTTTTCACTTTATGGACTTGTCCTGAATTCTTTCTTGCAGGAGATCCAAGAACCCTCTCATGGGGTCTGGATTGGGACCCCTTTCCGGTAACAATTCCATTTTTTCTCTGAAATGGTCAAAGATATTTCTCAGAAAATAATATTAGTAAAAACTGTATGAATAATATTATAAATATATGAGCTGGGAATTCTAGGCAGGCAGTTCTGCATTTGAACATCAATGCTGTGGGGCTATGACACAAATACTTAATCTCTCTGAGCCTTAGTTTCTTCATCTAAAAAGTGGGTTTATTTTTGCAAGGAATAATATATGCAAAAACTAACACCTAGCTTTCAGACGTATAATTTGCTCCTTTCCCAATTTCTCTCTTGTTGGAGACACAAGATCATGAAGATGGTAGTTCAGGAACGAACTTTCCAAAGGGTCACAAAAGTCAGGATAAACTCAGAAATAAAAATGCCCTGGCAGTTATTATTGACTCACATAGTAATTATTGGTCCTCAAATCTTGCTATAGTTAATAAACTTCCCTTTGTCTCATATTGATCATTTTGGCATCATCTCATGGAATTAAAAGTGGAGCTTAGGTATTTGTTTCACTGATCTTCAGGAAAAATTTGAGTCATTCGGAACACATTTTAATGATTTTGATGATAATGTGAAGTAAGGGTTGCCCATTAAACCTGGCCGGGTGCAGTGGCTCATGCCTGTAATCCCAACAATCTGGGAGGCTGAGGTGGGCGGACCACCTGAGGTTGGGAGTTCGAGACCAGCCTGACCAACATGGAGAAATCCCGTCTCCACTAAAAGTACAAAATTAGCCAGGCATGGTGACACATGCCTATAATCCCAGCTCCTCAGGAGGCTGAGTCAGGAGAATCACTTGAGCCTGGGAAGCAGAGGTTGCAGTGAGCAGAGATGGACCCACTGCACTCCAGCCTGGGCGACAGAGCAAGACTGTCTCAATTTAAAATAAATAAATAAATAAATAAATAAATAAATAAATAAATAAATAATTTTTTAAAAAGCATGGGGGGCTGTTACCCATTAAACCTGGCTCCTAGGTTACTTCTTTCACTATGTGTCATGTGCCCTGACCTCTCAATGTCAACCCTTCATGGTATTACCACAGTTCTTTGCATACTGTAGAAACTGAAAAGCAGTTTTTAAAAAAGAAAGGAAGAGAAGGGGAGGAGATGGGAGAGGAGAGAAATGTGAACTGAGATAATTCCCACTTACTTTACCTCTCAATGAGATGAGGGTAAAGATTTTGAAAATCCTGAAATATTATTTATTATCGCCAATCTTTTTATAGCATCACATAACTGGAGCCAGACTGCATCAATGATTAAATTACTTTCTTAATATACCCTTTAAATTTAGGCTCTTTCAGAGCCCTGCTCGTTCCATCCACCCATAGTCACAGATTCATAAACTCTAACTAGAAAAAGAAATACAGGGATTATCTCAGTAATGCTTCCCCACACCCTGTTATAGATGCATCCATTAAAGTGAATTGGTGAAAGGTTTTTCGGTACAAGTCTGAGTGTAAAAAACAGTACAGAAATCTCTACTTCAGATACCATGTGTCACAGGGATTCTGAGGTTGCTTCCCTGACTCTCACGCCATTAATATGCTTCATAAGCTATACAGCCACACCTAAAAGCCCTCAAGTAGAAGAACATTCACAATCGCCTTCCTTAATGACACTCCCTGCCCCAAAGGCAAAGAAAGGAATCACAAAAGTAAGCGAAAGGAGATGCACAAATAAACTGATGAGTAATTGCAAAGCCTGTGCCTAAGGGAAATCAGGATTTTCCTGAAAACTGGCCACACTCAGCCTGCAGGAAGTTCTCAAAAGTGGTAATATTTCCAGTTACAAATTCTAGTTCCTTCCTTCTAGGTCAATTTGCAGATCCTGGCCATATGTTTTTATTCAGAAAAGGCCCTGGCAACCCACAACTAACATTCAGAAGATATGTGATCTTGGAGAAATTGCTTAAATTCTTTCAATTGCCTCATCTTTAAAGTGGAGATAGGCTAGGAGTGGTGGCTTAACCTGTAATCTCAGTGCTTTGGGAGGCCAAGGTGGGAAGACAGCTTGAGCTCAGGGGTTCCAGAGCAGCCTGGGCAACACAGCAAGATCACATCTCTACAAAAAATTTGAAAACTAGCTGAATGTGGTGGCACACACCTGTAGTCTCAGCTACTTGGGAGGCTGAGGTAGGAGGATTACTTGAACCCAGGAGTTTGAAGTTATAGTGAGCCATGACAGCACCACTGCATTCTGGCCTGGGCAACAGAGCAAGACCTCAGCTCTAAAATTAAATAAATAAAATGGACTTAATAATTACATTTACCTCCTAGGGCAGTTAAAAGAACTACACAAGGCTGGGCATGGTGGCTCATGCCTGTAATCTCAGCACTTTGGGAGGCCGAGGTGGGCAGATCACGAGGTCAGGAGATCAAGACCATCCTGGTTAATACCGTGAAACCCCGTCTCTACTAAAAATACAAAAAAAAAAATAGCTGGGCGTGGTGGCAGGCACCTGTAGTCCCAGCCACTTGGGAGGCTGAGGCAGAAGAATGGTGCGAACCTGGGAGGCAGAGTTTGCAGTGAGTGAAGACAGTGCCACCGCACTCCAGCCTGGGCAACAGAGTGAGACTCTGTCTTAAAAAAAAAGAAAGAAAGAAAAAAAAATAAAAAAGGAACTACGCAAGATAATGGATGTAAAGCAATTGACATACGGTCATCTTACAGCCAATGTTAGTTATTATTTTTATTTATGAATCAGTACACACGTCTGAAAGTGGTTCTGAAAAAAAGTCCCCTTTTCTCTCTGATCTGAACAAACGTACACCTTAGATAATATGAATAATAATGTATACCATAATTATTAGGCTTCCCTATAATGTAATTACCTGAGGGAATAAATAGCTATGATTACTAAAATCAATGGAATTAGTTTTGCCAATGAGAAAATCAAACTCAATTGGAAGCTCTTTGACACTCCCTTTAGTAATCTACTCTTTTCAGATCCTTTTAGCAATGATATCTTTTAGCATTATTATCTCTAACCTTTGAGTTCTTTATACTTATATTTATATTATAAAAATTATAATGCCTGAGCAACATAGTGAAACCCCAGCTCTACAAAAAATTAAAAAATTACTCGGGCATGGTGGCACATGCCTATAGTCCCGGAGGCTGAAGTGGGAGGACAGCTTGAACCTAAAAGGTGAAGCCTACAGTACTGTGATCGGCTCACTTGTAACCACTGCACTCCAGCCTGGGTGACAGAGTGACACCCTGTCTCAAATTTTAAAAAAAAGAAAAAGTAAGAAATCATGTTTGGTAGTCTTATGCATAATAATACCTTTTTTTTGGCAGAAAAATAAGAAAAAAAAGCCTATTACCAAAAAGTCATGTCCAAAATCTATTTATTGATAAACAATATTCTAAAACTTACACTAAAAGTGTTTGTTTTTTTAATATCCATTACATTTTTTCCTATGTTTGAAGTCCCTCATTTCTCTTTTTTTCCCCCTCAGATGGAGTCTTATTCTGTTGCCCAGGCTGGAGTCTAGTGGTGCCATCTTGGCTCACTGCAACTTCTGCCCCCTGGGTTCAAGCAATTTTCCTGCCTCAGCCTCCTTAGTAACTGTGATTAGAGGCTTTTGCTATCACGCCTGGCTAATTTTTGTATTTTTACTAGAGACAGGGTTTCGTCATGTTGGTCAGTCTGGTCTCAAACTCCTGAACTCACCTGCCTCCGCCTCCCAAAGTGCAGGAATTACAGGCATGTGCCACTGTGCCCAGTCCCTCATTTCTCTTAATAATACAAATCTATAGTCACTTTAAAACAAACTATTCTTACTTATATTGGCCAGGCACAGTGGCTCACACCTGCAATCCCAGCATTTTGGGAGCCCAGAGCAGGAGGATCACTAGAACCCACAAGTTTGAGACCAGCCTGGGCAACATAAGAAGATTCCATCTCTACAAAAAAAAATAATAAAACTAGCCAGGCATGGTGGTGCATGCCTATGGTCCCAGTTACTTGGGAGGCTGGGATGGGAAGATTGCAGGGCCCTCGAGGTCAAGGTTGCAGCGAGCTGTGATCATGCCAATGCACTGCAGTCCCGTGTGACAGAGAGACACGCTGTCTCCGAAAAACAAACACACCCCCTCCCGTCCCCACCTTCCCCCGCCAAAAAAACTATCCTAACTGGAGAAATGTGTGGCATGAACTTTTTCTTACAGAATACTCTAAAACTCTTACTTCTTTCTAGTTCCACAGACCTTGATGAGTGGCCACCTTTTAGTGCACTGGATGGAGAAATAAGAGTAACTGCGGCATGATCCCTAGCCACAGGACTTTAGCTCAAAGTCCGGGAGAGAAGACAGGTACATCCATAAAAATAGCTTGTGTTGACTAATGTGATGTTTTAACACCTTCCAGATCTCATAACATCCTGGGCTTTCTATATTTGAAAGAGAATCCTGGTGACTATACTCAATTAGAAAGCTTTTTCTGTTTCTGCTGTAACAGAAGAAGAAGAAGGGGAGGCTCAGAAGGAATTACAGCATGCTGTTGGTAGAAACTTCCATGGAACTTCATTTCATGAGACCTGTGCTTATCAGATCAAAGCCATGGGATCAGAACCTATACCTCACAGACAGTATCTGGAAAAATAAGAAAAATGAAAGAAGAACGAACCAAGATCCCCTTCCTTTTGTGGGTCTAGCCCCACTTAATTTCCTAACAATTCTATGAGGTTGGTATTACCTAAATTACAGTAGGAAAACTAAAGTTCTGAAAATTTCAGGAGCTCAAGTCCACAAAGCAAGTTAGAGCTGCAACTAGAATTCTTGTTTTCCCCACTTGAAAGTTCTGACCAGGTGATCCCTCTCTAAAAACTACATATCCTTGAAGGCAACATTAACATCAGAGTAATCCAATCCTGTCATCAGAAATGAAAATATTATGCACGTCATCTTTACACAATAATCATAGTAAGAAAGCCGGTGGCTTGTCAATTTTGGGAAATCATTATAAACCTCAACTGCAATAGAAAAAAAAAACAAACAGAAAAATATAGACAGAATAGGAAAATCTTTTTGATATCAATGATATAATTTACAGCTTACAATTTTTTATTTATTTTTTATTTATTTATTTATTTATTTTTTTCCGAGATGGAGTTTCACTCTTGTTGCCCAGGCTGGAGCACAATGGAATGATCTCGGCTCACAGCAACCTCCTCCTCCTGGGTTCAAGAAATTCTCCTGCCTCAGCCTCTTGAGTAGCTGGGATTACAGGCAACCACCACTACATCCAGTTAATTTTTTGCATTTTTAGTAGAGACGGGGTTTCATCATGTTGGGCAGTCTGGTCTCAAACTCCAGACCTCAGGTGATCCACCCACCTCGGTCTCCTAAAGTGCTGGGATTACAGGCATGGAGCCGCCACCCCACCGGGCCAGCTTACACATTTTTTATTTATGTATTTATTTATTTATTTATTTCTCTATTTATTTTGTATTTTTAAGGAGCTAATTTAATGTGCACATCTTAATGTGCACATAAATATCACACCTCCATTTCCCAAGAGTTATAAAATGCTGACATCACCAGTAAATTGATTTCAAAATTCAAACTGCAATCATATAATTTTTTAAAAAAACACAGAACCAATATTCATATGTAATGAACAGATTCAAACCTATCTCTTATCAGAACACTTTCAGAGATGTAAATAGTGCCTGCTACACTCAAACAAAACCATTTTACCCCCTTTTACATTGACTTCTATGAGTCATGTAGCTTTAAAAAGTGTATGCTATTAGATTATCTGTAAATATCCAGCAAGTATTGACAAAGCCTTCCTGAAATTAATTGTATGTTTAAGGCTAGCCAATATTTTAATTTCACACCTTGGTTGGCTTAAGAGTTAACTTGATCACTCTACTGTAACTACCTGAGATTCTGTTCTGATTTTTTAATGTGTTCCATCTGATTAGAGGGGCTTCAATAGAAGACATTTAGAATATATTTTAAAAACCACTTTGCCCAAATTAAGTACTCAAACACACTCCCTCCATTTGGCTGCTGTACTAAGATCTACTATAATGGTGCCAGAAATATATTTGCACTGATATAACTTATTCGATGGAAATAAAAACCTAATTCTGTCATAGGAGTAAGTAGGACGACTAAAATGTAGGAAGACCCAGGAACTGCCTTTGTTCTATCACAATTACAGTGACAAAAATATTTATCTTAAGAGAATAGCTGCTGACACTGAAAGAAGTGGGAAGCAGGCCAAGCACGGTGGCTCACGCCTGTAATCCTAGCACTTTGGGAGGCCCACACACGTGGATTGCCTGAGCTCAGGAGTTCGAGACCAGCCTGGGCAACACAGTGAAACCCTATTTCTAATAAAATACCAAAAAATTACCCAGGCATGGTGGTGTATGCCTGTAATCTCACTTACTTGTGAGGCTGAGGCAGGAGAATCACTCGAACCCAGGAGACAGAGGTTGCAGTGAGCGGAGATCCTGCCATTGCACTCCGTGACAGACAGAAAAAGACTCCATCTCAACAACAACAACAACAAAGTGAGAAGTAATGCTTTAAAAAGATGAAAATAGAAGCTGGGAGTTTTCACAGACTCCAGCTTATTTGGAGATACGAACCACTGCACCTACCTACCCAATCACTACTAATGAACACTATAATCACTATAATCAAACAAAGCAACTACACATTAGGAGAGAATTAAACTATTATTTAGAAAGTTTCACTAGTTTTCTGTGTGGGTAATTTTATTTGTGAATGGTTAAAGAACTTAGAATGGTGGCTTTTTTTTTTTTTTAAGGATTTTGCTTTCTTTAATATGGATTTGGTTAGAGCTTACTTCATATCTTAATCATCACCCTTTTATATATAAGTTTATGAAATAAAACCCAAAAAGTCTTTCATGGTTATTCAGAACTTGATTTTATTAACAATTCCAACAAGTGTGGTCTGCTCTTTGCTGAATTTTGTTTCTTATCCACAGTCCTTCCATTTCACCTTAGGGGTGAACCCTTAATAAAATATATAGTGAAGGTAGGCAACAGTGGTATGTATGACAAGACAGGGCAAAATGGGTCTAAAGAGAATCTATATTCCACTGAATACATTAATTCAATCTAGTGTACTCACTCTTGTGTGTACAGTTCTACATAAGTTAGAAAACTAAATTTCAAACACTACTTGGGGACACGTGTGCTCTACAATATGAAAATGCTATATGCATTTTGCACAAGGTTGTGAAAGTCCTCAATTGATTTCCTCCTTCTCTTCATCCTTGGCATCACTTTAAACTCAAAAGTATCATCGTGTTTTGTCTTTTTCTTTCATCAACATCCTGTTCGCACGTCTAACTGATTTAGGATTTAGAAGCACAAATGAGTCAAGGATGTCACCATACAGCTGGAAATAGAGGTTTCTTTAGTTAAATGGGAAGTGTGAGAGGTGAACAACAGCAACCACAGTGCTGTTCCCATTTGCTCCCTTCACCACAATCCTACTCTGTGCAGACAGTCTCCAGTGTTTTTCATGGTAAGCACTTTTGGGAAAGCACTAAGCTAACCCCACATTCACTAACTCTAAAATGACTGTAATGAAACTCCAAATACAAAATTTGTGTGCCAGTAGAATTTTAGAGGCTTTTTTTTTTTTTTTTGGCTTTCATGGATAAAACCATAAAGAATATGACTTACTATGCAAAACCATAGTACACTACAGTAAAGCCCAGAAACACTCAATAATCCTGGTTAATCCTGGCCCATGTATTTATGCAAAGCTAATTTGGTAGTGGAAATAAAGCAGGAGACTCAATACAAAATAACAAACAATCAAAATAATATCTTTTTGATCTTGTAAATTATTAATAAATATTAATAAAACATGAAATGTATATATGCTCTACACCGATGGTTTTCAAAAGACCACCTGCATTAGATTTAAATGGGATGTTGGTAATAGTTATTCCTAGGACCCAGACTGGACTCAATGAATCAAGCTCTCTGGATATGGAGTCTTGAAACACCCATTTTCAAAACGCTCCCCAGATGCTTTATATGCAATTAAGTACCGCTGACTGAAGTATGAACAGTGTTTACACTTCCTGATCACAAAGATGAAATAACACTGCGAGATGGAATACACGTGCTCAAGCAAATAAAAGTAGCCACTATTCATAGAACAAAAGAATGGAATGGAAGGAAAGTCAGAGACCACTGTCCAGTGAGACTAACCAAGACCAAAGCTTGGTGTTCAAAGTCACCAAGCTAGTTGTTACATCATTTAGACTTGAAAACAGATCTCCTAACTCTGGTTGGTGCCCGTTCCAGCATCCTATACTTCATCTATCTCCATAAAACAAAAGCTTGAAAATACTAGTTGTTAAAATGCCACACTTTAATGTTTTATAATATCTATATATTCAGAGACTGAAACAATACCACCGTTGTGTGTTTATAGAGTTCTTTGCCAACCAAAAAAAAGTGTTTCCAAGTTTCTTATAATCTCTGACATACAGTGTAAGGTAGCCAGGGTAGAAATTGGCATCTGCATCTTACAAGTGGAAAAACAAGATTTCCAGAGATTGACTGACTCCTCCAACGTCTCATAGGCCTAACAGCGGAGCCAATAACCCAATATCCACCATCTTTCCATTTTCCAAAGAAGCTGTCTTCTTTCTATTTACACCTCCCTGAAATCCGTAAAACTCTCAGCTCAACCACTATTTTCCACTTCTTAAATTTAAAGATTTAGTCCTCAAAGATATCATTATGAAATAGATGTTACCGTCTACAACCAGAGTCTCTGAGCACATACCTCAAAAACTCCAGGTGTTAACTACATCTTATCTCCATGGATTTCTATGATATAGCTGGCAGAAGGTTTATTCGGCGTATAAATCCAGCAGATATAACACTGCTGTCGAGAGCCAGTGTTCATTGTATTATCAGTTTCAGCCTGATAATTTGATATGACGGGTATGAGGCAGAAGCTACAAGTCTCTCCTTCTAAAAACAATAATTGTGAGCCTTTATTCTTCACCAGGAATATCAAGGTCATTGTGTGGATCAAACCTAAAAGGGAACTTCCATCAACAGATGTCATAAGAGATAAGCACCAATTTCACCAATTTGACATGCTCTTGCAGAACGATCACCTGCTATCAGAGAAGTTATGACAGCTGTGTAGTAAGACAATGTAGGCCAATTCATCAGTCCTCTGGGCCCCAAGTGCTCCCCTAATGGATATGACAAACATATGCCTCACTGCCACACACTGGGTGTTTACTACTACAGGGCTGTTTGTATAACGATCCAATTAATCAATGGTGATAGTCATGTTTTTTGTAATTGATGGAAAGCCAGAATTGCATAACCCTATTGAATGACTCCATCTTTTGCCATAGTATGATAGACTTTGGAAAGAAAAAGGTAGACTATTGCACACAAAAAAATCCTGGGGAGATATAAACGACATGCCCATTTCCTTGGCTTTGAGATGATGTTACCGTTGCCACGTAGAGCCTTCTCCCTCCTGCTTGGTTACCTTCTTCAAAGGTTATCCTCCTTTACCTTTGAAAGTCTCAACTCAAATATTACCCTAGATCTCAAGATGCCCTGCTTTTAGAGTCTGTGTGGGTATTTTGAAGGAAGATCCAGACTGCATGGGCATTAGGATGTCCTAAAAAGTTCAGATCACCTCATTTTAAGAATCAGCCACTCTTCAGCATCAGCTGACTATTGCTCTAAAGGAACATATTCTGACAGTTATCACGTCTTTAGTGTTTCAAGAGAAGTAGAGATCTGAATTTTTATTTGCCATTCTCCAGGTTTTAAATGTCGGCAACTGTTCGAATTTTGGTTACCCTGAAAGTGAAGCCTGAGATACAAGGACTTCCAAGTAGTTTTTTTCAGAACTAACTCCAAGAATCAGGAGAGAGAAAAGTGGGACAAAGAAAGAATAAAAATCAACCACGGGGTCTCCGTGAGGTCTCAGAGGCTCACAGAATCTTCCCTGTGGATAAGGGAAGGCATGGGCATTTATCCTCCAAGCCCCTTTCCCTTGTTGGTTATGAGTTCTTCTTAGGGGCATTAATTCCACTACACTTTGCAACTGTACCTGCTGAAGTGCTGACTAAGCTTCCTCAGTTTGGGAGAAAGCCCTGAACAGAAAGGAAACAACTGTGCCCCAGGCGGGATGCAGTCAGCATTCAGAGAATCACAGCTGTGAGTGAAATCGAAGGTGACCAAGGGGATCTGACTTAGGGCACAAAAAGCAACTACTCCAGCAACTAATAAAAACTATAAACATAGTGCAGGTCAAACAATTAATGGGCACATTCTTGATCTCACTCATGGACTCCATCTCCTTTCTGGTTTGGGAGAATCCTTCCCCGACAACTTCCCAGTACCAATCCTTTACAGTGAAGCTCAACATTCTACCACCATGATGCTGGCATCTACACCCCTGAATTTCATCATTTATACTCAAGTCCACTGACCCCCTAGGCTATGAGCACAAGGAGGAGAGATTCTGCAACCTGTTTGTGATCTCCAGCACCTGGGTGAAGGTAGGAGTACAGTAAAAATCTGCCAACTGAATTTGTTCATGGAATAGGTCCATTAGTGTTTGTGGAACTGAATAAATGAATATAATTTTTAACAAAGCTCTATTAGCTACAACCATAACCCAAGCCCAATCAGGAGAAACAGTCCTGAGGTCACTAAGGAACAGAACAATCATCCTCAATTCCTGCTCTAAAGAGCCTTATAACTCAAAGACATTAATCACTGACAAAGACAACTTGTTTTCTGAAAGGCTATACTGCCTCAACTATTAAAATTATATATTCTCAACATATGTGCTTTTTCATATTACTGAAAAAGTCTAGAAAAGTATCTTTGCCCCCAGAAAAACAACACAGTTGTAATTCAATTTCATCATCTGCTGTTCCACTGAAACTGGATTTTTCTTACATGCAACCTAGAAATTCACCTTGTTTCCCATGCAAACTCTTCTTGATATTTCCACCTTTTGCTAACGATCTCAGAGCATTTCCCATCTGAAAGACATCCACTTGGGCGGGGTGAGGCCTGAGTGAAGATCTGAACAGAGAAGCTTAGGGAGAGATCAACACAGATGGGGGAATTCTGGAATTATGAAACATTCCATAAAGATCAAGGTTCTCCTTATACCAGCTGAGTGGATACCTGAACATAAATAGCAGAGGAGCAGGCTGCATGTTCCTATCCTACATATGGCACAAACAAAAGAGAAAAAATAAGTACTCATTAGGGAAAGCTAAATGTAGAATGGCAAGATCCCCAACAGACTTCCATTCTATAAAAAAGTAAAGAAAGGTCTCCTGTGTTACCAAGCTGCTACATTATTTCTAGCAATTATATACATGCACAGATAGATATACATATATATTTATGTCTACACATGTATACATATATATTTTAAAGCATAAGAACTTACATAAATGGGTTCTTATAGAAAACAATGTCAGTCATTCTTTGAATAATAACATTACTTGTAGACCTAGGAATAGTTGGGTAGTGTTTCCATGTATTTGCTAATTAAGAATTCCCTGCTTTGGTAAACTTACATCCATCAATTCCCACTTACTTTTTACTCTCAAAGGAAGAAATAATTTCCATAGATGACAAAGCTATTTAATACATTCTGAAACTACATGTGCAACAACTTCAGAAAGATCAGCTAAGAGAGGCAGGAAATGGAGAAAATTTGATAAGAGTTCAATAACGTGACTTCGTTCCAACCTTCCAATCTTTAGTCTATGTTGACCTTCAGCCCAGTGTATCAAAGGAATTAGCCAATGCCATAGCAAGGTGACAAACATTATAAACTCTTGAGAGGAGGACTGGGTGGGGCTTGAAGGCTAATAAAATATACAAACTTTTTTTTTAAAGGACAGTAATGATTGTGGACTTACCTCAGAAACATTGTTTAGAAAAAGATCTAGCTGCCCACATCTTAAGGAAAACAGTCTTGAGTAATAAGTAACATACCCTGATGCAGACTCAATCCTGTCAAAATAATCTAATCTCTCCCGATGGAGTGACTGGCCCAGTAGATCAAAGGAAGAAGCAAGACACAATTTATATTCGGATTTTTACAAAGCTTTTGATTTTGCTCCTCATGACATAATCATCAATAAACTGAGAAAACAGGATCTACACTGCATAGCTATGAAATGCCAGGAAGGTCATGCCCAGTAGGGAGCTACTGATGGAAAAGTGTCAGCCTTAGAGGGAGTATAATAAATGGGGCTCCAATGTGTTCAATTCTGGGCAGTGCTCCAGTGGACATTTTTCATTAATGACCTAGAGGGTAGAATAATTATCCCTGTCATTAAGTCTGCATACGAGACCAGACGAGGAGGAAGCATTGAGGAAAGCGGAGTGATGGGGTGGGGGGAGGGAGAGGAAGAGACCAGAGGGAGTCACCAGCCACAAAGGAATAGCTTATCAGAATTCAAAAGAACCTCAAAAGTTTGAAAAAGAAGGCACAAACACAATGCATCTTAGGGAACAAGTACAATGCATGCTATTCCTTTTCCTTCTCCCAACCTTTACCACAGCTCACTGCTGCAGCCTTGACCTCCTGGGCTCAAGCAATCCTCCTGCCTCAGCCTCCTGGGTACTTGTGACTGCAATGCACATGCCACCACGCCCAGCCAATTTAAAAAGTTTCTGTTAGAGACAAGGTCTTGCTTTGTTACCCATGCTGAACTCAAACTCCTGTGCTAAAGCGATCCTCCTGCCTCCGCCTCCTGCAGTGCCGGGATTACAGGTATGAGTCACCGCACCAGGCCTTCCTCCTCTCTTTTGTCATGAGCTGTGAGGCTTGCTTCTCTTAAAAAGGGCCACATTTACTCATTTGATAAATATACAAGAGATGCTTTGCTGAGCTGCAGAGCTACTTTGTTAAGCAATACAGTTCTGCTGTCTAATATCACAGAAAGAATTGGCTTACTGAGGAAGAAATTTAAAAGAAAATGACGATATCATCTGAGAAGTCTTCTTTGGTCCTGGTCCACCTTTTTGCCCCTCCGAGTCTGAGTTAGTTATTTCTCTTAGGTGCTTTCACATTTCTTTTGGCCTTCCTCTGTCACACAACGCTGAAGTGTAATCAGGTTTATTTATTTTTCTCCCCTCTAAATTTCCAGGCATGGGCCATGGATTCTGCACCTTGGTATCTCCCCAGAGCACAGCACCTCACACATAATGGATGCTCAATAAAACTTTATTGATTTAGAACTAAATACAAATTATATACATAGTAAGTGGCTGTATGCAAGTATTTTTTTTAAGAGCCTAGGGATGCCATCCTGAAACTCAAAAGTTGATGTCCTTCATATAGCCAGAAAGTCAAGGCTAAAAATATAGAGCAGGGCATCTTCTGCATATATGGTAATTTCATATGCAGCTATGAATGAAGTGCCCTCATTCATATCTACAGAACGAGTGAGGGCAGAGGGCAAGACTACACAAGAATATCTTCACGGAGAACTGCTTTAAGTGAAGGAAACAGAGGAGGGTGGGAAGAAGGGGAAGAACCCACAGAAGGAATGCTCAGGAAACCAGGGGTGGCTGTAAAACTGAAGCTGAGACCCATAGGAACACCCCAGAAAGGGTGAGGTCAACAGCACCAAAGACGGCAAAGAAATTAAGGAAGAAGAAATACCTGAGGAGGAAACCCTAGGTGACACGAGCAAGTCAAAATGTGTTGAAATTGTGAGTGAAAACAGAAGACAGCCATCCAAGGGCAGAGATAAAAACAAGGGCTGAGGTTAGAGAGCACAAACCAGCTGTGACATAGATTACGCAACCATCCAAGTTAAGCATAACCAAGGATGAAGAAGTAGTGAGGTCCTTCACTGGAAAAGGGGTGCCATACATACATATACACATAGTATAGATTATACAACTGGTGTGAGATAGACAAAGGCTACAAAAATCATAAAGTTAACTTAGAAGAACACTTAACCTTAATAAGAGGGGAGGACTTCCATGATTGAAACTTAAGTTTTATTTATAATGTGCATTCACATAGCTTTCTGGAGAAGAGCGTTCATTTCAATAGACAGTAACTTTGAACAAATGTGCAAATTGTGTCTGAAACTACCTCTTCTTATTCAATAAATGCACTTCTCAACTATGGCCAAATCTGTCTTAGCTTTATTGTGGCTCTAATCCTGGAAGTGGACAAGAATTGTCATATCTCATATTTAAAGGTGACATCACTTTATATAATTTAGCTTTCCTTTTTTTTTTCATTTTCTCTTCATTTTTATTGAGAAAAGGGACAGCGAGAGAGAAATGTGGAAAGGAGATATAGAGTAGAACCAGGCATTTGAAAATTCCACATCTGATACAAGCTGTTTCCTGGTCTTCAACTCATGCCTCTGCTGCTGCTCCTGTCATAAATTTAACTGGCTTACTTTAATCACAGGGAATGGTAGGCTACTAAAACATACATCTTCCAAAATAATCCACAAAATCCCAAATACACAAAAACAAATACTGAGGTGAGTTAGGCTCAAAATGTGATCCAGTCTTTCCCAATAGTTTGTTTAACCAGCAGGGTCATTTCAGGCAACTCAGATGAAAGGATTCATTTAGAAATTGAAAATGAGCATCCATAAGCAGTTACAAAAATTTAAATTCTAACGTTTACTCATCAAAATAAAACAAAAACTCCAATATAATCATGTCATATTATTATATGTAAATTCTGTTACCAATCATGGGGTCAAAAGTTAGAAGCTATGTGTTGCAATCTTTAAAATATTCCCATCAGTTTGAGATTATGGGGTTTTTTTCCCCCTCATCTGCTGCACAAAATTCCTCCCAGGCAACTTTTAAGTCACTGTATAACTGGTACCAACAGTGTTGATACAATTCTTTAGTTAAAGCCATTAAGTCTGTTTTGGAGTATCTGATTCCAAGGACTTAAATCAAGGGGTGAAAATGAAAAAATGCAAACATGCAGTTGATTAGAAAAATAGTTATAATAGGCCTTACTGCTGTTATTATTGAATGTACAAGTGAAATAACCATTAGCCTGCTTTAACCACTGAAAAACACCCTATGGTGGTACTTGAGTGATTTGATGCATTTTTGTACACAATTGCTGTGCTAATGGAGCAGACATTTACCCCATAACAAAGGAAATCTCAAATGTATGCCTCAGGGTTTACAGCAATTCCAGAATACCAAACCACTACTAAAAATTTTAAATGAAGCCCCTGCTGATCTATTTACTAGTTAAACCCTTTGTCTCCTCAAAACAGTAACATCACTCACAAGACAAATTACTGATAAATTGCAGAATTTCAAACAAAGATAAGCAGGAAATTAAAAATCCATAACACACATTAGCTTTAGGAAATGCACTTAACAGAATATGATCATTGGTCTAGATTCACTTTTTTCTTTGTGTATTTTAAGATATAAAGGTCTGCGAGAGGCTCCTCTTATCACTGTATACAGAAGAACAGAACTGGTCCAGCTATGGAAAGAATGAGATGAGCCAAGCAGTCTTTTGATTGCTAAGGATAATCTATAAACACAAGATACAAAGTTGACCCTGAAAGTGATCTCCTCTCACCTCCTCACAAGGGATGGCAAGCTAGCAATATCGTTATAGGGCACAAAACAGCGTTTAGGAAAGGTTCCTACAGGAAATCATTCTTCCATGCAACCATGTTGCCATGGTAACCAAACCAATCAAGCTTCTTCACAAAGGCTTTTATGTCAAGTTCTGTTAGCAAACTCATATAGAAAGTATAACTCAACTAAATTAACACTCCATTTGTTACCCTGTTAGAGATGGAAGAAAGGTACAAATCCTTTAAAAATTGGAGAAATAGGTACTCTTTCCATATCAACATCTTAGATTACTCAAGTTCAGTCTTTTTACATAAACAAAAGCCTCTTGAAGTCTCTTCTTTAGAAATAGGAGAAGAAGAAAGGGAATTTCACCTAGCAGTACAAGCACTTTCTAAAAACAGATTCTTTCCCACCTTCTAAGGAATACAACAAAAGAATTCTTGCATCTTGCTGAATCTTTTATTGCCATTTCTTTGCAAACCTGTGCTTCAGATACATCTGTGTTATAAGTGTAACGGAAGAAATTCTAGCATTTACCACTCAGCATTTTTTAAGGTAAGTAGAACAAGTGAATGAACAATATGAACCCCTTTGATTAAAGAGTATTTTTCCTTCAGTATAGCATGATGAAGCTGTAATATCGATCACAGCCTTAAATCTGAAGGCCATTTTATGTTAGTGACATAGTTTCACACTAGGGCAACTCCATTTCTAAAAGACATTTCTCATGCTAGTTACATTCACTTCTTAAAAGCAAAACAAAAGCTATGAGCAAGAGCTTTAATAAACTTTAACAATCTGACACTCGGCTCCAGAGCCAATGGATTTTATAAGAAATGGACACTGTATCGTGTTGAATAAATCTTTAATATTCCTATCTTTAGTGGTATTTAGAAATAGTAAAAGAAGTTCTATGTTCTCAATTAAAAGTTTTATATTTTAGACGTAGAGAAAACACACCCAGCCTGGACAACATAGTGACACCCTGTCATTACAAAACAAATTGTTTTTCTTTTTTTAATTAGCTGGATATAGTAGTGTGCACCTGTAGTGCCAGCCAGCTCCTTGTAAGGCTGAGGTAGAAAGATTGCTTGAGCTCAGGAGTTCAAGAATGCAGTGAGCTGTGATCACACCACTGTCCTCCACCCTCGGTGACAGAGCGAGCCCCTGTCTCTAAAGTAAAATAAAATAAAATAAAACAAAACACAATAAAATAAGGTACACCTTCTATCAATTCCATAGAATGGTAAAATCCATAAAATACCTAATAAGCAAACTGATTCTGGGAGTTGGTATTGTGTCTAGCCTCTGTTCTAATAACCATCTTAAATTTCAAATAGGTTTCTTCTTCTTGGACTCAGGGGTAGAATTTCAAGATTTCTGATAACCAGATTTTGCTCCAAAACATTAGACAACTAACACCAGGTTGGAAATAATAACCAAGATAAATTTGGATCAAATAAAACTTCAGTTAGTTGCTCAGGGGTTTTTTAAAGGCAAAGTGTCATCAATACCATTAAACATAAATTTTATAACCTGAGCTTCCAAATTGCCTGGTTATAACTCACAGCTTAGCGGGAATATTTTCAGGGCATTTTAGATACCGTTAAATTGTAACTCTTGAATTACAATTGAACTACAATTAAGAACCTCTGAAACACTGTATAAATCAAGATTATCTATTTTAATTTCTAGGTGTTTGATATATCAATAAACCAAAAGTTAAAGCTTTGGAAAATATCACTTTAATTGACTTTAAACATAAAATTGTATACCTCACCCTAATTAAATGATAGCATTTTACATTTGTGTGGCCACTGGAAAATTTACAACGTATATTCTCTGCCTCACCTTCTTTGATTTTCTCTACAGTTGTAGTGGATAGGCAGAGAGGTAAGAGAAGAAAATAGGTTAATTTGGTTTAATAACTTATTTATAATACTGCCTTTAACAATAATAATAGTAAGATTTTTTAATCATTTAGAAACACTTATAGGCCAGGTATTGTCCTACGAGCTTTCTTCCTCATTGCTAATGTCATAGATTATATACAAATGTCTTCAATTCTCACAGTAATTAAAGTATGGTTATTCTCATTTTACAGACTAAAACACTGAGACTCAGAAAGATTAAACAATCTGGCAAAAGCCACACAGTCAAAAAGTTAAGTCTCCAGAATGCAAAATCAGATCTACTGAATTAGTATTATATTCATTTGCCTAAGAACAGACCAAATACTTAGATGTGCTGCTTACAAGAGCACTGTTTCTTACGCACATGATATTTAATTATTGCTAATTAACATTTATTGCATTTATAAAATTTCTGACAAATAATTTGGCTTTGGTAATTACGATTTTGCCTTTCAAATCATTTGGCCATTTTTAATATCAATATAAATTCAGCCATTCTGAACACATAGCTGTTTATTTGTACAACAGATTTAAACAATTACTCCTGAAGAGTTCCCCGGTAACATCTGGAAGAACAGAGAATCTGGTAACTAACCAGGAAAAGGACATAGCACACTAGCCCACTTCTAGTTGCAATATTTGACTACTGGGTTAAATACAAAATATTGCCACGCCAAAAAAAAAGGCATAAAATGCTAGAAAGTGATGGTTTAACAAGAGTTGAACTTTCAAAATTAAAAACATAAAAATGTATCCTTAACCTTGTTAGGATTAAAGAAAATCACTATCTTTGATGATAAATGAGACACCAAGCACTTTCTGTGTCGTGAGTATTCCATTATTAACTGGAAACAATTATTATTATCAAAGTTTGTCACTTACTTGACATGCTTGAATAAATAAAACATATGAAATATACAAAAGCTCATTCTAATGCAAAATATGTGATGTAGACTGATAAATTTCATATTAATATATTAACTTATATTTTATATTATTATATTTCTCTAACATAAAAGCTCTTTGGGGCCTAGAATAGTGGCTCACACCTGTAATCAGAGCACTTCAGGAGGCCGAGGTCGGCAGATCACCTGAGGTCACGATTCAAGATCAGCCTGGCCAACATGGTGAAACCCATCTCTAATAAAAATACAAAAATTAGCCAGGTGTGGTGGCACATGCCTGTAGTCCCAGCTACTTGGGAGGCTGAAGCAAGAGAATCGCTTGAACCTGGGAGGCGGAGGTTGCAGCAAGCCAAGACTGAGCCACTGCACTCCAGCCTGGGCAACAAAGCAAGATTCTGTCTCAAAAAAAGTTCTTTGTGAAATTTGGGGCAATATTAACTTTATACATTACATTTTAAGCACTTTCAATAAAATTATGTGTGAGATTCTTAAAGTCAGATTCCTTTGTGACACAGCATTGTGAAATTGTTGATAGCTGGAATTAACCAGATAATTCCTTCAACTGACATACAATCAGAGAGCACAAAACGAGCTGAAAGATCACACTAGGGCTCTCCTGTGTCTTATACTCCTTGTCCACACAATCATATGCTTAGGAAGCTGGCTTATTATAAAAGTATGATATCCCATGACAACTGATTTGAGTGCCCTCGTTTGAAGATTCTTAAAGCAGCCATTCACAGCAGATGGCATCACTTTTGAGGCAACATTTCAGACATTCTGAAATTTCATTCTCTGTTTGTAAGAACAGAGAAAAAGATATAAATCAGAATATGTAACAATAAAATAGGAAACTATGTGCTAACACTTTCTATATATACATATGTTATATGTTTATATTATTAAAATATATGCATATCCGTATATTTAATATAACCACGTATAATACAGGTGCAATTCTGATGTCTACTGCACAGATGTGAAAACTGAGGCACAAACAAATTAAGTAATTTAATGAAAGGTCACTCAGCTAGTTAAGTGGCAGAGTTACTTCCTGTACTAGGCAATCTAGCTCCATAAGTCATCTTTTCAACTAAATTTAATACGAGGAAGAGAGTCTCTGCTCTCATAATAGCTTTTTATTGAAGACAGAGGGCTAAACAGAATATATTTATCATTATAATAAAACATGATCATATTCATTAGTTAATTATAAAATGTCAGAAAAAATATTAAGAAAGTAAGTGCTTGGTGTTTCATTTATCATCAAAGATAGTGATTTCCTTTAACCCTAACAAGGTTAAGGATATATTTTTATGTTTTTAGTTTTAAAAGTTCAACTCTTGTTAAGCCATCATTTTCTAGCATTTTACGCCTTTTTCTGGCATGGTAGTATTTTGTATTTAAAGAAATCAATTTCTCAGTGAATGCTTCCTTGAAACTAAAATATATACATACTACACACCACACACACACACACACTTTTTGTGTATGTATATATGTCTCTGGACTCACACAAGACTCAAAGAAGAGAGTCACAGAATACCTTTATATTACCTTCCACTATCCCTTTACAATTACTTAATGGTGAAAGTTCTTTTCTACCCTCTACATGACGATTCAAAGAGTCCACTTACTTTTCTAACTCTTAAATATGATGCCATACAATCATTTTAAGTTATCAAACACAGTCCCGGTTCAGAAATTAGAGTGCCCAGTTCGGCATATTAGTCACACTCGAAACTTTCAAGTTATAGACACCTCCCTCTCCCAGCTAGGGTGGGCTACAGACCAGCATCAGAAGAAAGGTGAAAAAAGGTATGATCGAGTGAAAAAAGGTATGATCAGCCCCTTCTTCTCCTTTTTCACCTCCTCTGATCCTTCTGCTCCTCTTGATAGCTGTTTTCTAGAACTATGGGGTTTAAGTAGTGAGAAAAAGGAAACAATGGGAATAAGAAAATTCTTACATGATCACAGTTGGCAGCTGGCCACATAGATGCTCTCTGGGTCTGGCCCATGTTTACAGCCACCTCTCTCTCTCACATGGTAGGCTCATGGCTTCTTCAGAAGGCACTCACTCCTGGACTGCTGTCACCTGCTGTGCTGAATGTGGGTGCTATAGTCTCCCCCACCCATCACTCACTCCTTCTACAACCCCTAGGAATTCAAGGTAACTTCCATTGGGGTTTGTTTCTTTCTCTTAGCCGCTCTCTGGATAGGGCCCAAGAGGGCATCGACTCTCTCGCACAGGAGGCTCATACCTTGTCTGCAAGAAACATTTAGAAATCCCCCTTGCCTCTAAGAGTGGAGGCCAATCCCAATGCAATCACCTCTTCTTTCCTCCACTTTGTGAGAAACAACTAACTGGCCTGGCTCTTGACCCTTTTAGACTTTCTAAGTAGAAATAAAGACATCCATCCACTAAGTTCCTTCAACTTCAGGAAACATCTGAAGCGCTAAAGGTGCTTGGTCCCCTGAGTGGACCAAAATCTCACAAATCACCACTAGAACTTACTCATGTAACAAAATGCCACCTGTTCCCCAAAAACCTATGGGGGAAAAAACAAGTTCTCCCTTGAAAGTTTCTTTCCCCAGTTGGCTTAGTCAAGATGGTGGGAGAAAGGCACTCACAGGACAGCTCCTGCCAAAAAATCTGTCTTCATGATCCTCTCCTTCAATCCCAGGCCCTGACACAACTTTCTGATATATTCTTTGAAAATTTGTCTCTTGGTTTGGAATCTGAATTTGGTATCTCATATCTACCATTTTAGGGTCAAAGTCAAAGCTTCTATTTTAATATCTTTACCTATATACTTATCATTAGTCCTATGAGCAATTGAAAGGTTATCTGCATTGTTGTAAATGATGGGTTCCTGTTGAATAAAATTTTTTTAGATACTGATATTGTTGCTTTAAGAACTTAAGTAGCGATTATAAATGTCATTATAAAAATAAATTTCTCTTTATGACTGTTTCTATTTTATTTATTTATTTATTTATTTATTGAGATGGAGTTTTTGCTCTTGTTGCTCAGGCTGGAGTGCAGTGGCATGATCTTGGCTCACCGCAAACTTTCACTAAATAGAGAGATAGGTATATAGTCCTACGTGTGAGTCTCTTTGTAAATTTTGCTGATGAGATGATAGCCCTTTCAATCTGTATAATCGGGGTGTTTTTTTTGTTGTTTTTTGTTTTTGTTTTTGAGATGGAGTCTCCCTCTGTCACCCAGGCTGGAGTGCAGTGGCACAATCTTGGCTCACTGCAACCTCCGCCTCCCAGATTCAAGCGATTCTCCTGCCTCAGTCTCCCAAGTAGCTGGGATTACAAGCACATGCCACCACACCTGGCTAATTTTTTGTATTTTTCAGTAGAGATAGGGTTTCTCCGTGTTGGTCAGGCTGGTCTCGAACTCCCAACCTCAGGTGATCTGCCCACCTCAGCCTCCCAAAGTGCTGGGATTACATTCTGAGCCGCTGGGCCCGGTCGTTGCTTCCGTTTTTGTAGTTTATGTCTATTACTATTTTTCCATTAATAAAGCTGTGACTCTTTGTGGATGTGTCAGCTATTCAACAGTCGGTACTTTAGGATAGTTCTAATGAGTATCAGAGAATGAATATTTTCATCAATAGTCCCAGAATAAGACAGATTTCTTTTACATGACTCATCATTATTGACAAATCATTAACAAATAAATTATTGCATGGATATATATCATCCTCAACCATGTGCTACTTTTCCCTGAATATCCTTAAAAAACTAACTCTTTCTTCTTTCTTTTTTTTTGAGATGGAGTCTCGTTCTGTTGCCCAGGCTGGAGTGCAGTAGCACAATCTCAGCTCACTGCAAGCTTCGCCTCCCAGGTTCACACCATTCTCCTGCCTCAGTCTCCCAAGTAGCTGGGACTACAGGCGCTTGCCACCATGCCCTACTAATTTTTGTATTTTTAGTAGAGACGGGGTTTCACCATCTTGGCCAGGCTGGCATTGAACTCCTGACCTCATGATCCACCTGCCTCAGTCTCCCAAAGTGCTGGGATTACAGGCGTGAACCACCCATCTGGCCTGAAAACTAACTCTTTAACAAGGCAAAAGCCTTTAAATATTCTGTGATCATAGACAGTTACAGGATTTGTTGCCACCACTTTGGCAAACATGAAAGTCACTGTGAAAGAAGAAAACACATTTTTAGTGGTTTTGGTTTTGTTTTTGTTTTGCTTAGTAAGCATTTTTCAGTCTCCATTATTTCATAAATGCGCAAGGGGCTACACCCTTCTTATGTTTCTTACTCTGCACCAAGTTGACTCACTGAAAGTTTCCCCCAGTGATTCAGTAGATCTAGTCTCTTTGATTTTTGCCCCTGGAACATTCATCCATGCCCAGGTAATGTCTGCCTTAGCAAGGGCTCTAGTACCCTAACTACTATCAAAGCAAACTTAGATCGAGAAATAAAAGGCTGTAAGAACTGGAAATAAAATGTTAAAGTACAAACCAATATAATCATGTGTTCTGACAAAGAAAGTGTACTTTAAATTGTGCACAGCCAGGCGCTCACTACAATTTGGAAATTCTCCCAGAGAGAGTAGAACTGTTACATTTATACTTTGGTTGGAAAGTTAAGGACATGGTTGTTGAACGCTAATGTTAAAATGCTACCACAGGAGAAGGGGGAAGTGCAATGATTCACGAGATAAAGTAATTATGAAAGGCAAACACATGCTTATAAGTACAGTATCAATAACAGTATTATTGAGGACTTATTTGTATTATGCATTATACCTCACAGTCTTCGGTTGAAGCTACTATTTCTATACCCAAATTACACTTAGGAAACCAAAGCTAACACAGGTTAAGCAATTTGCCCAAGGTCCTGCAGCTGACAATGGAACAGAACTGGAATCCAATTCTGTTAAACTTCAACCCCCTCCCATCCCCCAAAACCACCAGTGCTGCAGTCATTTACTTTAAGCTATGGCAATTTAACAGGTTAGAAAGCAGAAAGGATTAACAGATTTCCATTCCTCCAATCTAAGCCCAGTGTTCACACAGCCCACACTGGAATCTTTCGAAAATAACATTTCTGGTCAAGTCAGTCCTCGGTATGAAATCTTTCAATGCTTTCCCATCTACAGCTGAAGAAAGTACAGAGGCTCTAGTAAGACATTTAATACTCAGGGTTCTGTCTCCATTTTACTCAACATCCCACACCCCACAGCCTCTTCTTGAAGTCCTCTTCTCCCTGGTATTCTACTCTACTGTAATATCCTAGTTTTCTTCTTACCACTTGGGCCTGTTCTTTCTCAGGCTCCTCAGAAGTTTCACCCCTTTTGCCTGACGTCTAAATGTTCAGTGTTCCACTGAACCCCTTCTTAAAATTCCTGGATGATTTCATCCCTTCCCGTAAAGCTTTAATTGCCATCTTTGGTTTCAACGATTCACAAACTTTTAACTCAACGGCAATGGTACCTTTGAGCTACGGAATCATGTCATACATAGCCCTTCCCTACACCTTGCAAGCTTCATGGAAACCTTAAACCAATAGTTCCCAAACTGATTTCCTCATCCGCCAGCAAGTTTATATGCCAGCCTTCCCCATCTCAAGAAATCACTCCTTAACTGGGCACGGTGGTGGCGCGTGCCTGTAAGTCCCAGCAGCTCAAGAGGCTAAGGCAGGAAGACCACCTGGGCCAGGGGAGGTCGAGGCTGCAGTGAGCTGTGATCACACCACTGCAATCCAGCCTGGGCAATAGAGTGAGACCCTGTTTCAAAAAAGGGAAGGGAAAGGGAAAGGGGAAAGGAGAGGGAAAGGGGAAAGGAAAGGGAAAGGGGAAAGGAAAGGGAAAGGGGAAAGGAAAGAGAAAGGGAAAGGGAAAGGGAAAGGGAGAGGAAAGGGGTAAGGAAGGAAACCATTTTGTTAAAGGAAAGGAGTCTTGATCCAGACCCTAAAGGAGGGTTATTGGATTTCACGCAAGAAAAGATTAATGGTGAGTTTGCACTGCAAAGTGAAAGCAAGTTCATTAAAAAAGTAAAGGAATAAAAGAATGGCTACTTTATAGACAGAGCAGCCCCGAGGGCTCCTGGCTGCCCATTTTTATGGTTATTTCTTGAAGAAATGCTAAACAAGGGGTGGATTATTCATGTCTTCCCTTTTTAGATTATATAGGGTAACTTCCTGATGTTGCCATGGCATTTGTAAACTGTCATGGCACCGGTGGGAGTGCAGCAGTGAAGACAAGCAGAGGTCACTCTTGTCACCATTTTGGTGTTGGTGGGTTTTGGCCAGCTCCTTTACTGTAAACTTTTATTAGCAAGGTTTTTATGCCTGTATTTTGTGCTGACCTTTTATCTTATCCTGAGATGTAGAATGCCTTAATCGTCTGGGAATGCAGCCCAGTGGGTCTTAGCCTCATTTTACCCAGCTTTTATTTAATATGGAGTTGCTGTGGTTAGCACACCTTTGACATTTCCCCCCCTCCCTTTTATAAGAGAATCTTTAATCCAAAAGGTTGCCCAGGGACAAAGTTCTATTTTTTGTAATGTTTTTAGGCCGACTAGGGGCGATGATATTTTGGCCTAACTATGGGGGTCTCTTGCATTCAGGGTAGAGAAGAGCTTAGTTAGAAAGTATTAATATGGTAAGGCTTATAAATAACTTTTGAGTTTTGACAAAAGGTGATATCTAAAAGATTAATAAGTGTTTAATAAAACATTCAGTAAGCTTGTTTTATATTCTTATACAAAGAGTATAACAGCAATATATTTCACAAGACTAAAGCAAAATAAGCTATTTTAAGTAAACTAAATTAGAAGGCTTTTTATGAACTGGGCAATTGTTGGAACTAAGCTGATACCGGGTTGTTAGCTGACTGTAATGTGCCCAGAATCAGAATACTGATCCAGGTTTTTTATATTACTTATTCCTTTTGGTTTTTTATTTTTATTTTATTTTATTTATTTTTTGAGCAGCAGTTAGAGATCACTGGTTGGTTCACGGAAATAAGCAGGGTTTGCTGAAATTGCAGAAATAAACTTAAAAACAACTAATGAGACTAGAATTTAATAACAAGTGTAGTATAGTTCTTGAAACATAGTATTTTTTCCAATTTTCCATTTTCACTAAAGATAAATTATGGTAAGACTGCTTTGCTTTATTATACTTGGCCTGATTATTTGTATAAAGTGCAGAAAGAATAATTATTTTTTACATAGGCTTTTTAAAAATTGGCTTTGATGGAACTTTTTTCCATAGAAGGAATTTTAGATAAGACTTTTTTAAAGCTGAGCCCTGCCATGAGTTTGTACCTTTAAATATTTATGAGTTGGATAAATTTCTTTCTTTTTGAGGTCCCAAGATAACTTGGGGCTTCTGGACCTGTTAGAAAGTGATATTTTTTTATTTGGCACAGGTTAGAAACTCTGCATAGGGACTGTTTTAGGCAAGGTATGAGACCAGTTTTCTAAAGGGTTTTTACTGACTTTACAAGTTAAGCTTGATTTCTTAAAGGAAAGCAAACCATTTTAGTTAAAGCCTTGGTAAAATAACCAATTTTTAAAATTGTGTTCTGTAACAAAAGAAAACAGATTTTTATTGCACTCATGTAAATAACTATATTGTCATAAGAATGCTTACAACTAGTTTTTAAAATTCTGAAAAAAGTCAGGTAGAGAGAAATAAATATGCTCTAAAATTTCGTATTGGAATATAATTAACTGTTAAAAACTGTAATAGCTTAAGAGAAAAGTTTCCTTGACTTTGAAAAATAAATGATTAGCAACGTTTTTAGCAAAGTTAAAAAGAGAGGGTTCTTAGATTTCATGCAAGAAAGAATTCATGGTGAGTTCACAGTGCAAAGTGAAAGCAAATTTATTAAGAAAGTAAAGAAATAAAAGAATGGCTACTTTATAGACAGAGCATCCCTGAGGGCTGCTGGTTGCCCATTGTTATAGTTATTTCTTGATGATATGCTAAACAAGGGGTGTATTATTCACGCCTCCCCTTTCTAGACCATATAAGGTAACTTCCTGACATTCCCATGGCATTTGTAAACTGTCATGGCGATGGTGAAAGCATAGCACCGAGGACGACCACTCTTGTCGCCATTTTGGTGTTGGTGGGTTTTGGCCAGCTCCTTTACCATAACCTGTTTTATTAGCAAGGTTTTTATGGCCTGCATTTTGTGTTGACCTTTTATCTTATCCTGTGACTTAGAATGCCTTAATTGGGAATGCAGCGTAGTAGATCTTAGCCTCATTTTATTCAGCTTTTAAGATGGAGATGCTCTGGTTCACAGGCCTCTGACAATTTCCAGACAAAAGCCCATATCTATCCTCAGTTTCTTCCTGATCCTCCTCTTCCACACTCTCAACTCAATCAATTGGAAATCCTGTCGTCATTGCCACCACCATCTCTCATCCAGACTACCTACAATAGCTTCCTAAATGGCCTTCCTACTTCTACTCTTGTTACCTCCCAAACTATTCTTTACACAGCAGCCAGAGTAATCTTTTTAAAACAAAATTCATTGTTTCATCCCTCAGCCTACAACCCCTCCCATGGTTTGCCCTTGTGCCTTAAATCAAATCCAATCTCATTACCAAATCCCTGAGCCATCAGACCTCCTGACCATTTTTCTCCAATCTTAATCACTTTTGACTCACCCAGTCCACTACCCTCCAGTCCTGCTGGCCTCCCTTCAGTTCACCACACAGGTATTTCCTGCCTTTTATCCTTCATACATGATGATACCAGCAATCCATATCCAACTGATTACTTCTCATTCTTCAGGTCTACTTAAATGTACAAGACCAGGATTCCAAGATGGCAGGCACCATCTTTTTTTTTTTTTTTTTTCTATTAGAGTGCTTATCCAATTTGTAATTGTGTATTCATCCATTATTTGACTCTCCTGCTGTATGGTAAGCTCCCCAATGGCAAGCATAGTATCTCTTCTGATCACCAGTAAATGCCCAGTGCTTAGCATGGTGCCTGGCATACAGAAGAAATTCTACAAATATTAAAATTTAGAGCCTTGCACGCTCTGATCTCTGACTTCTCCCAACTCTCTAACCCCACCCACTGGTTCTCATCATACCTTTAAAAAAGCTTACGGGATACCCAAGGAGCATGATTCCTTGACACACATTTCTCGTTCTGCCTGGGGTGCTCTTTCTCCCCTTGTTTAAACTGGCAGATTTCTTCTCACTCTTTCAGTCAAACTCTAGGGTCTTTCTACCCCACATACACACATATAACACACACACACTCTACACATGCGCTCAGGGTTCAGGGTAGACTTGATTAATTCCTCTTCTCTAGGCTTACTATACTTCTGATAAAATATTATCATACTAAATTGCTAAAAAAATCTGTCCTCCTATCAATCTCCTTTAATAGACTGAGCTCACTGAGGGTAAGGACAATTTCTAATTCATATTTCAGTCCCCAAAACCTAGGGAAATCTATGGTAAATGGATACATAACTCAACCCATCAATCTACTTAGTATTCAAAAAATTTTAGTTTTAGACCAGGCGCAGTGACTCATGCCTGTAATCCCAGCACTTTGGGAAGCCAAGACGGGTGGATCACCTGAGGTCAAGGGTTCAAGACCAGCCTGGGTAACATGATGAAACCCCGTCTCTACTAAAAATACAAAAATTAACTGGGTGTGGTGGCGCTCACCTATAATTTCAGCTACTCAAGAGGCTGAGGCACAAGAATCACTTGAACCCAGAAGGCAGAGGCTGCAGTGAGCCAAGATTGGGTCACTACACTCCAGCCTGGGCAATAGAGTGAGACTCTGTCTCAAACAAACAAAAAATATCAAGTTTTCTGCCACAAAAAGTAACCAAATTCCTATTTTTTCCCTCGTAAAGTAAATCATCTCATTTATATTTCAAAGCAGAGCATGCCTTTAACCTATACGGTATTTATCATGTCTCATCACTCAAAGATTATTGTTTACTAGTGATTACTAAAATTTATGAATTAAACTAAATATGGATATAATCCAATTAAGCCATAGCTAAATGAACTTGAATAGGATCTATTTAAAATAATAAGCCTGAAATTATGTGGATAAGTATCTTCTCTGAAAAATCTACATTTTTATATTAATACAATATCTCAAAGCACATTTAATAAGTACTTATTACCATCCCCCAAACAATAAGATAATAATATATTCAATACTGTGTTGGGTACTGTTTAATCTATTTGGCTTATATGTATATTATTTAAAAAAAGAAGTAAATCCCATAAAAGTCTACTGGTTATACAATCCACAGATGAAGAGCTAGATGAAATGATTATGAAGTACACAGAGCTTGATGGAAAGAGAATCATTTCTGTCTTCCAATGGCTAATTTGAAACTGGTGATACTTAAAGGCTTGTGTTTAAACATGACTACGCGCCATGGACTAAATGTTTGTAACCCCCTAAATTCATATGCTGAAGCTCTAATACTCAATGTGATAGGTTTAGAAGGTGAGCCGTTGGGAGACAATTAGGTCATGAGGGTGGATCCCTTGTGAACAGGAATAGTGCTCTTATAAGAAACATCACAGAAATGACTTCTCTCTGCCATGTGAAGACAAAGCAAGAAGGCATCTGTCTGTGAACCTGGAAAAAAGGCCCCCAACAGGAACCAAATCACCTGGCACCTTGAGCTTGGACTTCTAGCCTCCAGAACTGTGAGAAATAACGTTTGTTGTTTAAGCCACCTGATCTAGGATATTTTGTTGCAGCAGCTCAAAGAGACTAAGACAGTATGCTTATTAGTAGTACTCTAAGACAGTCAGACACCCAAATTAGAGTTGCTGTTGAATTGATATCAGGTTCTGTAGCAGTTGAAGAACTAGTTATCAAAAAGTGAAAAGGTAACTGAGATTAATATTATCTACACATCTCTAAAAAACATACAGAATAAATTGTCAAGTCCATGTTTTGTCTGGATTCATTATAAAGCTTTAACCTTTGCAACAGAATAAAATTAAATACTCCCTATAAAATTTGTGAAATTCTCCTCTCCGTGTAAACTCAGACAATTCAAGCCATGGCAGATTTGTTATTATTTTAAAATAACTTAGGGTGTGTTCATCTTCACAGCATATGTGGACAAGAGTGTTCCATAAAATGCAGTACTTGAAAAAGAAACACATATTCTTGGAAATACTCTATCACACTGTGCCAGCAATGCCATCTATCATATGCATCAATTTTAGATTTACTGTTGAGAGCTTTCCAAGTTACACAGATAATCACTGCTAATTTCCTTAATTGTCCACGTAAATTATTTTATTTTTATAATAGAAGTATAACTTATATAAGTGAATTGCCCAGGTTTTAGGTGCAGTTGGATGACATTTAGCAAATGTTAGGTCTACATAATCCACATCCTTATCAAGATATACAACACTTCCATCACCCCAGAAAGCTTCTTCATGCCCTTATCCAGTCATCCTCTTCTTCCCTCACCCCCAGCTCCCTTCCATCCTATACCAAGGCAACCACTGTCATGATTTTTGTCACTATAGATCAGTTTAGCTAAAAAAATCACAGAGGAATCATACAGTTTGTACCCTTTTGTTTCTGGCTTCTTTCACACAATATACTGTCCTCAAGATTTATCATTTTCTGCATATATCAGTTCATTACTTTTGTATTGTTGAGTAGCTGTATGGTCAGAGTGACTTTTTTTTTGGAAGGTTATTATAATCCTATGGAAATCTTTATCATAACACACTTCACGTTGGGTTATAATAATTTATATTTAATTTATAATTTATATATAATTATATATATAATATAAATTATAATATATAATATAAATTATAAATTATAATATATAATATAAATTATATATAATTTATAATTTCTCGGTGAACTGGACTTTTCCCCCTGACTTGCCCACAGCTTGTTGCCCAGCACTTGACAGAGCATCAACTACCTTCTGGGAGCTCGGTTACTAGGAATAGAGTAAGCATTGCTCTTAATGCATCGTCCTCTAGAAATATACTCACTTATAATATATTTTGACAGCACAGAACAATGACTGGGGACAAACAGCTCAGTCTCCCACTAATAACCACAACCTTTAGCGGGTCACTTACCCTTCCTGACCTTCACTTTTATAATCTGTAAAATGGAAATAACTATAACATCTCAGAAAACTAGTACGAAGATTAAATGATATTACTTGTATGAAACCTCTTCATAAACTATGTAATTCTATAAAAAGTTATTATAATGTAGCTGAGATAACAGACCTTTCAGAAAATATTTACTGGGTAATACCAGTAAATAAAATTTGAAGATTAAACAGCAATGTTTGAATTTGTGTCTTTACTGTGTTGGAATCAGGCATTGTTCTAGTATCCTTACATTATTAACTCTTTTAATTTAATGTTTAAAGCATCAGTATAGCGTAGGTACTGTTATTATGTTCATTTTACAGATGAGAAAACGAGGCAAAACACATAAAATGACCTGCTCGAGGTTGCACAGCTTACAAGGGGAGAGCCTGAGATATGGACTCAAGCACTTTGGTTCCACAGTCCAAACTCTTAAGTGTTTGTTTTACCCCTTTTCTATAGTTTGCTTAGTATAAATTTGCAAAGATTATTTTGAACTCTAGTACTTGAGGGAAAATAATCAAAGAATAAAAAAGATATGAGATAAATTTTATGGAACTTGTAAAAGACTTCTGGGCACTTTCAGAAGTCCACAAGAAACAAAAAATCTTGAAATGAAGACACAAGAGGGTAAATAAGAAAAGAAAGTGGAGAATGGGCTTCAGTCATCGAACCATGGACAGATGAGAGGTTTCAAGCACAATTAAGTGTTCTGTGACCAAACAGAAAAGCAAGAGGTTTCAAGCACAATTAAGTGCTCTGTAACCAAACAGAAAAGCAAGGACCATGATCATCTCAAACACTCCTTCAAGTCCCCCCAGTGAGGAGTGTGCAGCAACAGTGTCCGCCCTATCCTGAGGAGGTCATGTTCCTCCCAGTCAGCGGCTGCTGGAGCAAACCGGAAGCAGACGCTACTTCGCTGAAAGGAAGACTTTTTAAAAAAGGGAAAACAAGTGCAAATGGTCATTCACATGCAAGGATATTCACAATCCAATCCATCATTTGGGGAAAGAGCGCCCATGGCAGTGAAATCATTGCTTAAAGAAATCCCAAAACCCTACGAGGGTGTAAACTGTTGCTTCATTTTTTGAACAATTCTCTTCAATTGATTAATTATTAGTGAAACATTTTTAAGGTTTAATCAGCAAGTGATATATTAGCATTTAGTGTAAAGTGTATATTTTTAATAACAAATATCCTTTAGAATACTCAAGGACTAGTTTTTCTGAGGAATTTTGATGATCCAGTTTCACAGTTAGATATGCACTTGGAAAATCTGTGGACTTAGAAGGGACATTTGGTATCACTGAATCCAGCTCCTACACTTCGCAGACAAGATGACTGAGGCTCAGGAAAAGGGTTTTGTTTTTCTGAGACTTGACAGTGAGGAGGAGGGTTGGGGAATGGTTTTTATTAAAGACTCCCCTCCAAAACTGTCATGAATTCATTCCCGCACTTGTTTCAGACATTCTCTTTTCTGATGATTATCTTTGTTAGGTCTACCTTTTGAGTCCAAAGAGAATGTCAAGAAATGTTTAAAGCTGAGTTGGTTAAAAATTTAAAACAATCTTGCTTACTTTGTATCAAAATACAGTTGGCTTGCTTCCATTACACCATTATGAAATTGTTTTAGGAGTCTGTTATGAAAACATGCTCAGAGAACGGACTACAGATTAGACAGTCTACATACAATTAAAAAGCAAATCCCAATCTAATTCAATAAAACCAGTCATTTCAAATAGAAAGAGAAACAACTGGGTAAGCAATATTGCTTGTTAAACTTTCCTACAAACATATAATAAAGCCTTTAAAATGTAATGTCCTGAATGAAACATATCATCTTCAAATATTAAAAAAGAACTCACATAAAATCTGCCTCTTTCAGCCATAGTTAGAATGAATTTTATCATTCTGAAAATGCTTTGCTATTGGTTTCAATACTGTATCACTTTTGTGAGTCAACTGCATTGTAAACACTGAGAAACCTCAGAGAAAGTTTCACAAAACAAAGACCATTTACATATACTAATTTGGCAAAAATTGCTTCCAAATCACAACATTGTACGAAGTCCATATTCTATTTCTCCTTTAGTGCTTTTTTGACAGTTGGAAATGGGTACGAGTTGTAATTTACTTGTATCCATTTCCTACTTTAGTAGTGTCCAGGAAAATCATTTGAAAAGCATGACAGATAAAAGGCAATAATGAAAAGTGTTTGCAATTTTCTGAGAGCTATAATGTGCACTGAATGCAAACAGTAGCTGATGATTTAAATGTGTATGTGTGTGTGTGTGTATATGATCTATACATATGTCTGATGACTACCAAGATAGTACCTAAATATATTTAAGAATCCTGCAATAAAAATGTTATGCAAAATGGTGTGCATTGATCCAGTAATCCCCAAAGCTCCTAGTCTCAACCTTTAATTTATCCTAACAGAGAACTGCTTTGAGAAAAACAATGAAAGACAGTGAAATCTGACAGTGGGTAACAGTGTATTTTTGTAATCATGAAAGCAGAACAACAAAAAGATGTCAGATATAAGGCGAGTGGCAGCTAAAGCCATCATTTTTTTTTTTTTTGTCAAATAACACTTCGCAATGTGAAAATTATGGGGAAAATAGGCAATGAATTACAAGGAAGAGAAAAAGTCAATTATGGCAATTACCAAAACAGCCACACAACATTTCAGACATGCCCAACTGAACGAGGTCACAATATACTTCAAGTTATGAGAAAGAGAAAATTAACCAGTGTTTGCACCCACTATGTGTGTTTTGTTAGCAAAGTGATTTTGATTAAGTTTGTGGTCACACCGCAGGATCAGAAGACTTCACAAAGAGGATTGCTTTAAATATGAAATCTTTCAACTGTAAAACTAATCATTTCTGAAGGAGGCTGGATATTCAATATTTCTCTAAATTGGAGTTCCCTCTCTCTCTGGCTCTTGCTCTCTCTGTATTTCTCTTTTTCGGATAGCATGAGGCTTCACTTTTTCATAAACGCATACCCCCAAAGAACAAAAAATAATCTCTTAAATGAAAAGAAATGCAACTTTTCACTTCATGTTAGTTGTCTCATAAATTTATTATCTACTCTTCATTACCTAGAAAGCTGTAACATAAAAGACATTTTCTTTCCTATTTTTACTTTGCAGATGAAAAAAAAATCAGTAATACAAGTGACTTGATATGTTCTCTGTGCAACCCAGAAATCATACTAACAGCACTGGCATATCCAGTTCATTTACAGGCCACAGCAACAGTGCTTACAGAGAGACAGAAAGAAAAAAACTGAGGTTTAGAGTTTGAGCTGGGAAGTTTACAGCTTTTCTCTTCTGACTCACTGTACAGAAGACCGTGCTAAAGAAATAACGGTGTTGGATGGTATTCTACTATCCCTTAGTTCCCAAGAGGTTATTAGCATTGATTTGAGCATGCGACTTTTGAAACTTTTTCAGGATGTTTAGGCACAGCTACTTTTGATAAGCCTGATATATAAAAAGTAACAGGCAGAGAAATGAGAAAGAATAGGGTCCAGTAAGTAGAGATATGTATTTTAAACCATAACAGTTAATTATGTAAGTTTATTCATCACTTTAGTAGATGTTACATATATATTCTAATTAGCCTCTAGATTTCAAAGCAAATATTCAGGCTGTAACATACTTTCCAATTTTCTTTTTTTCATTTTTTTTTTTCTCATTTGTTAGGGCTGGATCTATGTATGACCCGGTCCATTTTACATATTGACAAAAATTAAAGCTCTACTCAGTGAATGACACAATCTTAATAACAGGCACCATTCACAATATTCTAAAGTTGAATGAAAACTATCCTCTCTCTCTCTCTCTATATATATATATATACACACACACACACATATATGTATACACACACACATAATGATTCTATATATATCATATATATGTGAGATTTAATAACTGTTAAAATTTAGGCTTTGAAAAACAACTGTATTTCCAGACCGCTTGCTTGGTTTCCACCTCTCTTTAAAGAGAAATGACAGCTATCTTCTGTACCATTTACAAAAATTAACCAACTTAAAGATAAATCTATTAAAAATACAGGGCATTTTAAGAATTTACTTCAGATTTTAAAAAATTCACCTAACAGGTGAATATTTCGTAGAATTCTAAATTTTTATAATTTCTCACATAATCACACAAACCATTCAGAAAGCACAATAATGTCTAGTCTTTCTCACTCTCATTTCCACAAGGAACCCTGGTAGAAATACAATGAATTTTTTCTCTTCATATTCACCTACTTTCATTTATTTACTATTACGCTTGAATGATTCACAGTAGTTGAATTCAATAGTTCAAGGGAAAAGCCTGTTTTTTTCCATGACATTAAATAAATATAACAGATAAGGAAGCTTTCTTAGGTATATTTATTTTTAGATAGATTTTTAAAACCTAGGTATTAAAAACTAACTAGTTTAATTTGGAAATTGTTCATATATCATAAAAAGTGTAAAAATTTGATGATTCACATGATAATGTTTCTTTTTCATAGATAAAATGTTTTAAAAATTCAGTACCTAGGCAAAAATATTTTGGTCAAACATCTTTTATAATTTGCCTGTTTTTATTTACTTCATAATGTTATTAGTAACTATTCTGTTCATACATTTAATTCTCAAAATGTTTCTATAAAGGGAGGAATTACGGCAAAGGTATTAATACTGACAGCATTAATACTAATAAAAATTGATTTTTTGAATATCCCACGTGTCAGGCATACTACTCTTTAAATGCATTATCTCATTTAATGTTCATAGCAATAGTATGAGGTACATAGGTACTCATATTATTCTTATTTCAGAGATAAAGAAAGTGAAGATCAAGGAGGTCACACATCAGGAATTAAAAAAACTCTGTTTAACCCAGAGACCAAAACAATGAGCTAGAATATGTGAAGACAAGGATTTGTAACAAATACCCCAATGGGTTCTCCCTCTGTGGCTTTGGACAAAATATATAAACTTGCCATTTCCCAGATTTTTCCTATATACAGTCAGAGCAGAAAAGCAAGTGAAAAAAGTGTTTTATGAAGGCAGCTTAGTGAGTAACTCCTGGGGTTATTCAGAGCAAATAATAACTCACAGCATGGCTGGTGCTTTTGCCTAAAGACGTTGGCATGACTGAACTAAGGAATCTAACTGCATGAAAAGAGTACCCACCATCTAGGTCAGGCAAGGACCCCAGGTTAAAGTCAATAATCAGTAAAGACAGTGGCATGGACTCAACTGGGCCCCAGAATCAGAGAGTTAGCAAAGCATGGGGTGGACGAGGAAACTAAATGACCCCGGCTCCTGGCATGGTTAGACATCACCTGGGTTTATGGGTATCAGCTATAGTCAAGATGAGACCAAAGATCACAGATGGTTCTGGCTCTGCATTTCAGGTGCGTGGGCAGAGAATGGGATATGTCTAGAACGGTAATCTTTACAAATACAGCTGAGAAGAAAATTTGCTTTTCGAAAGAGTTGAATAATGCACCCAAGCATACTTCTGAACAGGTTTCTGCTGAACTCTTCTTTCCCAGAGAGTCGGCTTCTTAAGTCTCCCTTAACCACATTAATTAAAGCAACAGTGATTCAACCTCACCCCATACACTGACAGACTGATCACCTTACAGCCCTTTGCCAAGTTTTCTTTTTGTTTTGTTGTTGTTGTTGTTGTTGAGACAGGCCTCACTCTGTCACTCAGGCCGGAGTGCAGTGGCACGATCATGGCTCACTGCAGTCTCAACCCCCCAGGTTCAAGTGATCCTCCCACCTCAGCCTCCTGAGTAGCTGGAACCACAGGTGTGTGCCACACATCCAGCTAATTTATTTTTATTTTTTGTAGAGATAAGGGTCTCTCTGTGCTGCCCAGGCTGGTCTTGAACTCCTGGGCTCAAGCGATCCTCCCTCCTCAGACTCCCAAAGTGCTGGAGCCATAGGCATGAGCCACTTCACCCAGCAATTTGATTCTTCATAATACTTATCATTATGGATTCATTTTACATATTACTATATATCTCGTTAACAACACTCTCCCAGTAGAATGGAAGCTCCCTAAGGAAGTAACTTTATCTATGGATGGCCTGCTGCATCCTCAGCACCTGGATCCATGTCTGAGATACAGTAGGAACTTAATAAATATTGGTTTAATTAATGCATAAATATATATTGGTTTAATTAATGCATAAATTTCAGAGCAACATCATCCAAATGCCACTTTTTATTTCCTAGAGTTTTGCATTTTATGTGCTGCTGTATGCTCTATTATAAAAATAAAGAGATGGCTAAATTGGTAAATAATAATATAATCAAAGTTAGTGACCTTGAAACTTGTGAATTAAGTCAGGCATAAATACTACTCAAAATATAAAATTTGAATGTTTTGATAGTCTAATAGAACACTGACAAAGCAAACTACAAGATATGCTCTATTTCACAAAGGAAGAGAGCCCTTGGCACATCTCTAAAATACCAGCGATACTGGTTAATCACTGAAAAAACAATACTCTTCTTGGATTGTTTTCTCCTGCCTAAAAATAAAAAAGTTTTCAATATTAGGACATCTACTCGACAACTGATTACATTCTAAGTACAGCAATAAAATCCATCCTAACAAAAACTAGTGGGGTTAATTTTAAAACTCTGACCTTTGATACACAGTTTTAGAAGTAATTTTAGATCTAAAGTTCAGAGCATTAATAAAAACTTTTTTTTTTTGAGACAGAGTCTCGTTCTGTTGCCAGGCTGGAGTGCAGTGGCACGATCTTGGCTCACTGCAGCCTCTGCCTCCTGGGTTCAAGTAATTGTCCTGCTTCAGCCCCCTGAGTAGCTGGGACTACAAGCGCGTGCCACCACGTCCAGCTAATTTTTTGTATTTTTAGTAGAGATGGGGTTTCACCATGTCGACCAGAATGGTCTTGATCTCCTGACCCTGTGATCCACCCAAGAGCTGATTAGACTATTAGCAGACTCCTCCCTAGAAAAGAAAACAACCTTTAGAACTAGCTGTCTTCTAAGACCAAGTCCCATCTCAAGCTAAACCCCCCATACCTCCCATTAATAACCCACCCATCCCCCTACCATTCGGGGAAGAGTCTAGACTATAGGCGTGAGCCACCAAGCCCAGACCCTTTTTTTTTTTTTTTGAGATGGAGTCTCGCTCTGTCACCCAGGCTGGAGGGCAGTGGTGCGATCTCAGCTCACTCCAACCTCCGCCTTCCAGGTTCAAGCAATTCTCATGCCTCAGCCTCCCTAGTATATGGGATTACACCCATGACTGGCTAATTTTTGTATTTTCAGTAGAGACAGAATTTCATCATGTTGCCCAGGCTGGTCTCAAACTCCTGGTCTGAAGTGATCTGCCTGCCTTGGCCTCCCAAAGCGTTGGGATTAGAGGTGTGAGCCACTGCGCCTGGCAAAAACTTATCTTAAAAACAAGAGATAGAAAGAAAAGATACCAGAAATATGAGGCATATAAAGATTGTTTTTCTTCCAGCTAGAAAATAAATTGAGACAAGATTTTAGAATTATAAAAACTAAATTTTAGTTAAAGTCAAAATATACGTTCTCACATCAAAAGACTACTCTCCTTTTCTCTTGGTTGTTTTGTTTTGTTTTGTTTTGAGAAGAGGTCTCATTCTGTTGCCCAGACTGGAGTGCAGTAGCACAATCGTGGTGAGCCTCAACTGCCCAAGCTCAAGCGATTCTTCCATCTTAGCCTCCCAAGTAGCTGGTACTACGGGTGCATACCACCATGCCTCGCTAAATTTTTATTTTTATTTTTTGTAAAAGTGAGATCTTGCTGTGTTGCCCAGGCTGGTCTCAAACTTCTAGACTCAAGTGATCCTCCTGTCTCAGCCTCCCAAAGTGTTGGGATTACAAGTGTGAGTCACCGCAGCCAGTCTGATATCCCCTTTAAAACAAATTGAAACTGTGCCATTTAAAACAAAGTGGTTTCCTTTGTTTGCCTGTTTTATAAGAGATTTTCCAGTATAATAATAAGTTGACTACAATTAAATTATATATAATATGCCCACTTGTTAGAACATGAGTAAGCCCCATGTTTTGTGAAAATCTGAATTAAGGCTTCTTGGTTTCTCATTGAAAATGTAAGAGTCAACTGAAGTTCATGTCAATGAATAAACAGAAGAAAGTACCAAAGAAAAATCTCTAAGAAAATCTTCAGAGAGAGGGGTTCAGTTCAATAAGCTGTTACAGCATAATAAAACTCCAATAATTGAAAGGTTATGATGACTGACTTAATTACAGATGTATAGAAAAACTAAAAAGAGCAGGGAAATGAGATACTCATGAACAGAAATCAGAAACACATCTTAAAACATACAATGATTTCAAATTTTAAAAAAAAAGGGAGTACTGCAAATACTTTGGGGAAGGAAGGACAGTTCGGTGCATCGTTTGGGGATAAGGAACTGACAAATTTGGAAAAAAAAATTATTTAGAACCTTGCCTTATACTGCAACCACGTATCATTAGATGATCTAAATGGAAAAAATTCACCATACATTCCTCTTCTTCGAATCATTCATCTGCTTGAAGTGTTTCAATTATAAAATCAACTAATACACTTTTTAAATTAAACTCAAAATTAACTTATTGGAGGTATTTCACTGAACTTTGTACTATTTTCTATAAAACTGCTTGAAACTGGAAAATTTAAAAAAAGACAAAGAGAAAACAACTTACTGATTAAATAACAGGTTATTTAGTTTGACAGATTTTTTTTTTAATTCCATGTGTATATAACTCTTGGTTGTGAATTTATTATATGCCTTAGTTGGACTATTTTTTTTTTTTTTTTGAGACGGAGTCTCGCTCTGTTGCCTAGGCTGGAGTGCAGTGGTGCGGTCTCGGCTCACTGTAAGATCCGCCGAGACTGCAGGCACCCACCACCGCGCCCAGCTAATTTTTTTGTATTTTTAGTAGAGATGGGTTTCACCCTGGTCTCGATCTCCTGACTTCATGATCTGCCCTCCTCCACCTCCCAAAGTGCTGGGATTACAGGCGTGAGCCACCGCACCTGGCCCAAAATTCCTTAGTTCAACTTTCTTCTGGCAAAAGAGTAGGTGGTATGCAGGATAAAAATAAATATAATGATATTTCATGGTCAGTGAATACTTCACCTAAATAAGTTTGAGGATCATGTGACTAAAGAATGGATATAAAACAGTAATGAGAGAAACAGAACACCAAAAACAAAATCAGATTGAAATCTGAGGAAAGAAAATAACCTTCTAATTCTAAATATAAAATGAATAATAAGAGAGAAAAAAGATCAACAGATCTGACTATATAAAATTATGAATAAAGATCCTGTATGTCAAAAAATCATTAAAGTAAGACTCATAAATGTACCAAGATATTTTCAGCACCTTGTAACGAAGTGGAAAATCTGTTACATTTGTTATCAGTATGACATAGAGTCAATATGCCTAATATATAAAGAACAGGAACTAGTGAATAAAACCCTTAGGCAAAGGAAATGTAGAGATAATTCATACAACAGAAATAATTACTTCAAGCAAACATAAGGGAAAAATGATCACTTTAGTAATTAAAGAAATTCATATTAAAATAATAATAAGGCAGTGTTTTGCTTATTAAATGAACAAAACCTAGATGATAATTTTCAGATTGACCAAGGGGAAATTATTTATTTATTTAATTTATTTATTTATTTATTTGTTTGTTTGAGACAGAGTCTTGCTCTGTCACCCAGACTGGAGTGCTGTGGCACGGTCTTGGCTCACTGCAGCCTCTGCCTTCAGGTTCAAGCAATTCTCCTGCCTCAGCCACCTGAACAGCTGGGACTACGGGCATGCACCACCACGCCCGGCTAATTTTTGTATTTTTAGTAAAGATGAGGTTTCATCATGTTGGCCAGGATAGTCTAGAATTCCTGACCTCAAGTGATCCACCCACCTTGGCCTCCCAAAGTGCTGGGATTATAGGAATGAGCCACCATGCCCAGCTGAAACTAGTATTCTCAATCATTACTGGTAGCACTATCAGCATACTTCTAAATAACAACCCTAAAAAGAAATAATGCAAAATATAGAAAAAGCTATCTCTATTAAACTGTTCCTCAAAGCTCTGTATTGATAACAGTGGGAGAAATGGGAAGAAGGGAACAATGCCTAACAACAGACAAATAGACACATAGTTCATAAAATATTGGGCAGCCATTTCAAACAGCAGTCATGATGAGGCCAGGTTGTAAAATATACATTTATGGTTAAATGATAACTGATGTACTGAATAGCAAATTCACCATACAGTATAAAGGACCAGAAAAATTACTCAAGTCAGAACAGTGGGTTGTTTTCAGATAAAAGGATCATGAGCAAAAGGATTACGAGCAACATATTTTTCCTGTTTCTAAATATTCTATAATGAGATTATATTACTTTTATGGCTTTGAAATAGATAAATAAAAGTTAGGGTATAGAAGGGTAATATCAGTATCCCTTTACAACTGTATTAGATCAGTACATTAGTAGAACTACCTTTGGTTTATATTTGACATGGTTTGGCTATGTCCTCACCCAAATCTCATCTTGAATTCCACATGTCGTAGGAGATACCTGGTGGGAGGTAACTGAATCATGAGGACAGGTTTTTCCCATGCTGTTTTCACGACAGCAAATAAATGTCACAAGATTTGATGGTTTTAAAAAGAGGAGTTCTGCAGAACAAACTCTCTTTGCCTGCTGCTATCCATATTAGAAGTGACTTGCTCCTCCTTGCCTTCTGCCATGATTGTGAGGCCTTCCCAACCACATGGAATTGAAAGTCCATTAAACCTTTTTCCTGTATAAATTACCCAGTCTCAGGTATTTCTTTATTAGCAGCGTGAAAACAGACTAATACAATATTTTCTTTTAAATTGTTAATGCAAGTTATCTCTTCTTACTCTGCCACCTGCTGAACATATTCAAATACGATGCACTATATTTCTATGCCTTTCCAGTTTCTATTCAGAATGTGAACTACCACTGGGACTCAGCATGTAATTGGTGGGCCTACAGTTACATAAATTTCAAACATCACATCTCTCTGAAAAAATATGCCCATTCTTTTTTTTTACACATAATTAAATGATTGAAAATGACTGATCACCCTTTCAGTGGGACTTAGCAAGGTTTTGGCACCAATTCTATCAATTAAATACAATACTGTACTGGTTCTGATACTGCATTTTCTACAGTGCATGTAACAATATGTACAAGGGACTTCTATCAACTAAGATCGGTGTCATGTGTGAATCACCAGGTTTCCTTAACTGAGAGTCCCCAGCCTCTTTTCTATGATGACAATTTCAAGTTCTGTGTTATGACCTGGAGTGCTGTAAACCATGACTACAGAGTGGTGAGGATGAGGACATGGACTATTAAAACTTTCTAGGGTAAAATGTTTGGCTGTTTTATTACAGCCCCTGCCCTATGATAATATTCCTGTAACCATTAACATTTAGATCTGTAATTACAAAAAGGAACTTGATTTTCACCCTGATTACCAATGGAGCTGGTATATATAATCACAATTTAAAAACCAAGACTTGTAAAATGAATGTCTTCAAGAGGTGAATGTTCCAGGCTTTTGTAGATCAACTGGTTCAAAGTAAACCCTCCACTTCTCCACTTTGATACAAGGTGCTGAAAATGTCACCAAAGCATAGGCACTTCTGTCCTTGCAATCAATCGTCTTTGGTAAGAAAATAAATAAATTTGTCATAAAGAAATAGAAATAAGCTTTATTTTTTTAGTTAAAAAAAGTTGTGTGGGAGAAGAGTAGACACAGTTCATGATTCTTAGCAAACATGAGATTATTATGTGCCGAAATGCCCTCAGCATTGTATAAATACAATCCCCTACCCCAACAGAGATCTTTTGTTAAAGCTATAAACACTGCTTAATACATAAATGTACCGCATTCTTAATCAACTGCCTTTAAAAACTCTTACCTTTCAGAAACCTGTTTTTGTTCAATTTGATTATAAAACTGGATGTACATACTGACAGTCTCAGAAGTGACTTAAAAAAAAAAAAAAAAAAGACATCGACCTGGCGCGGTGGCTCACTCCTGGAAACCCAGCACTTTGGGAGGCCGAGGCGGGTGGATCATTTGAGGTCAGGAGTTCGAGACCAGCCTGGCCAATATGGTGAACCCCATCTCTACTAAAAATACAAAAATTAGCCAGGCATGGTGGCGGGCGCCTGTAATCCCAGCTACTTAAGAGGCTGAGGCAGGAGAATCGGATGAGCCCAGGAAGCAGAGGTTGCAGTGAGCAGAGATGGCCCCACTACACTCCAGCCTGGGCAACAGAGTGAGACACAGTCTCAAAAAAAAAAAAAAAAAAAAAAAAATCCAACTATTGCTGCATACTTTCTAAAGTAGTTTTTTTAACCAAAAATAATTTATTGTATAACAATGAGAATGAAAAACAACAACAACAACAACAAAACACAAAAACCTATCTGAAACAAAATGCAAAAAAAGCTGCAATAAAAAATACCAGAACCTTGACTCCCTGTAGGAAGCACAGAAACTTACAATGTGAAAGAAAAGAAAAAGGCATTTGGAAACAATTTTCTCATGTTCTGTGACCAAAGGAGAGACCAGGTAGGATAAAGGGAGACTATGTTTCCAGGAAGTGTAATACAGTTGCTTAGCTTATATCCTCCTCCTTTCCATGGCTGTTCCATTACAGCTCTCTAGAAACCTCATACTGAGCCATTAGCTCTCGCCTAGCGGTAGGAAGACTGTGGAGAGGTAGGGGGTTAAAGTGTGAGGCTGAGTACTGTCTCTACTACTCTGTCTCTCACTCTCACCAAACTGTCAGGGGTGGAGACTGGAAGTCACTCATCTGCCCCTAGATTTCTTTCAATGACTTCTAGCAGGTTGTTCTGATATGTGCTTGTCAGCATTAATTACATGTGACATTGGATTGGCTTGATCTGTGACAAAATTCAGATGCACTATAATAAAGCAAAAGAGCAGGAGGAAAGATGCCAAGGGGAGACTTTGACAGTGCTTTCACATCCCCAGGATGGATACCCTTTACATCTCCCTCCTGCCCCGTCGGCCATCCTAACAAAGACACATTTGCTCTGCGCTGCACATAGAGCTTTCAGACAGATCTATCAGCTTTGGACAGCCCAGTCTACACTTGTTGTCCCATTAAGAACATCCCCATTCACTCTCACAGCATCCTATTTATTTGTTAAATTACATAATCACCCTACTGAGCCCCCTCTTCCAACTATATTGTCACTCCTTAATTCCTCCCATACAGCTGTGCAGTCACAATGGCTGAAGACAAAAATCATTCGGAAAGCAACAGAAAAGACTCCCTGGGAAATCTGAGAGGAAAGGTGGAACTGATAGTACTACATTTGTTCCTTTATTTGATTTCCATGGAAGTGTACTTCACATCAGGCTGGTACAAAATCAAAGAGTGTGTCTGTCATTAGACAAAATGCACAGAATCTGTCATCAATTCACTTTCCTTGAGAATGTCTTTCTGAAACACAGTATCTTTCACTTACATCTTTCCTGCTAGAGTCAACGAGTATTCTAAGTACATAAATGGCGTACACCTTGATTTTATTACATCTGTAACCTTGAAAAAGATCAAATGATGTTTCAGGATGATCTGGTAGACTAGTGCTGTCTAATACAACTTAGGGCAACGCGGGAAGTGTTCTATGTCGGCACTGGTTCTATATCATGGCCACTAGCTACATGTGGTTATTAACCACTTGAAATGTATATAGCATGAATGTGGTCTTAACTACATTTAATTTTAATTAAATAATAAGGAAAACTGGTTTCTTAAGTTGGAATATTGGGATAAAAAAGATGTGCCTCCCGTTCTCATCTCCTGAGTTTTGATGAGAACTCTCACTAGAATCCTCATCAAGGCAGATACTGCCTACTATGGAACCTTCCTCCCTCAAAGAGCAAGCAATGGGTTGGCAGGGGCCCCATTTCTGGCAGTATAACAAGGACAGTGTCAAACCCAGAAAGGACTGACCTTAGGTTCCAAAGACCAAGATAGAGAGGTCAGCTGGAGTAAGAAAGCCTCTTCAGTTTTTGGGATCTTAGGTTCCTCAGCAAAACAACATGAGGTTTACTCTCATGTCCTTTCCAGCACCTTTTGAAAATTTCTAATTGGTATCTGAAAAATGCTCATCACCCATAATGAAGAAGCCAACATCACACATTTTACAATCAGAAATGTGTTTGGTTCTCTCTCATCCAGACGTATGGAAACATAATGTAATCTGTCACTCTAGTACCTACATATTCCAAAAGAATAGTTTTACGCTTAAAACATCTAAAAGGTCATTTATTCCCCCTTTATCTACATTAGACATAATACCATATTCATATAGGCTTGTGGATACAATCTTTTACCTATGGATTTGCTTACATCATTATTTCTCTCAACATTAGTCGCAAAGAACATTATTACTGTAAAGCCCTACCACATCCATGGTGTGTCTTTCCTTCTGTAAAATGAAAAGATTATTTTGAAAGATTTTCACAATCGGAAAAGGTAACAGGCCTTTAAATACATTTGTAAAAAAATATTGTTAATCACATTTACATTCCCCTTACTAAGCATATTTTTTATTTAATATGAACAATCGTCACTGAGTAGTTTGGTATACTTTTTGAAGGTTTCTATCATTTTTAAATGCCTTGAAATAAAATATCATTCAAAATGAGGCCAAGATTATGCATATTTAAAAAAATTTCTCATAGAAACTAACCATCTGTACAATAATCCATTGTCTGCTCTACCAAGGTGATTTATTAAGGATAATGAAGCATATGATTTAATAGCTGCCGCAAATCCTTTTTCAAGTAAGATGGGTATAAATAATACAAAAAGATGGTCCAATAATAGCCAAATCCCAAGCTAAGAACTATTCTATATGCTAGGTCACAGGAAATTACATGAGCTCCATTAACTGTGGAGCAAAGTGAAGTGTGGCTAAGCAGCTAAGGCTCTAAACCCCCCTTCTCCTATTTTATTGGTATTATTGTTTAGTGAAACCAGTAAGCTCTAATACCATGGTGGAATTTGAGTAGCTTTTTTCCACATGACAACATAAAGTTCTCCAATTAAAAATGGACATTACCGGCACAAGTTTTCTAAAATCTTAAAAATCAAGATCTCTAAAATTTGTCAGTGCAGATCATACTTGCACTGACAAGTATAATAGTGTTTTACTCAGTCTTATATTCCTACAGTACTTTGCATTTCACAGAGTTTAATGTCTGGTGCTTTAAAGAATGGATGTATAAATGGGAAAGCAGGTGAGTGAATGAATAAAATGAGGTCTCTAAAATCCTTGCAGAAAAAAAACAAAACAAAACAAAACAAAACAAAAAAATGCGATTCTGTGTTCCTCTGAGACCTGGTCCTAAGATTTAACATCACTTATGCTTTTGAAAAAGTCTGCAAGGTCAGTTGTCAAGAAGTTATCTCCTTTGATGGCAAAGCTTTCCTTCGGCCAGTGTCCTATAAAGAAAAAAAGGCGCCAAATCGTACATGCCATTTGAATACAGTATTTACATATTAGCTCTTGGTTGCAACCTGACATACTCCTCTCCTGGCTAGTTCTGGCAATATTCAAGACCTCACAAGGCCCTATGAAATCAGTGAGGCAAATTTCTCACGATAGGAAATACAAGCCATCTAACATGCCAGCTGCTTGGCATGAAAGACAGCCTGGCTGTGCCTTACAGGCATGGCACAGCCATTCATTGATAAGCTGGCACAGCCAATCCTGTCCCCATGCCACCCAGCAAGTCCATCTAAAACAAGATTAGACACTGCAAATCCTAGTGCTTAAGTAACACTAGGTTTCAGAAAATGTTCACAGCTCAACATAAACAAAGGGGCCTATGTGTGAGGCATATGTCACTTTACCCTCAAAAAGTGCATGCTTCACCAGGCACATTTACCACCAGCATATTTTCATACTGCAGTTCCTATGGCTCTTGCTCTTGTGAATCTGGCTTGCCAGAACCGAGATCAATTTTATTAGATACCATTAGTCTCTGTTAGTGCGGTCATTTGAATAACAACAGATTGGCAAGTATAAAACTAAGGCACCTGTTGTACATTTGGCAGCCTGGATGAGGCCCCTTAAAACGAAAACAAATAAGAGCTATAATCATGCCAGGCAATTGCTTTTGGTTCAATAATGGCCATGTGTCAGAATTAAGTGCATCTGGGAATTGCTACCGCAGCCAGATGTAAAGGCAGATTTGTCTTGTCTAGTGGCATATGAGTAGATACACACACTCTACTGAGATTTGGCTTTGCCCTGGTTTGGTAAGGAACTAGGTAAGTGGAACTTCACTCAAAATAATATAAAATCACAATTAATTACAGAGGAGCAATAGACAATATTATCATAAACTGTAGAACCTAAACATATGGGTTGTAAGATTTGGGCCATGAACTAATTCACCTCTGAGTTTTCTGCTCACACTAATTTGTTCATAGAATACTCAACAATAACATCCAATATTACTATTACACTGAGCCAAGCCATGTAGTAGGAGCTGGAGATGTCACTGGATATAAGACATGGACATTGGCTTCCAGGTACTCATTAATAAAACAGAGTATAAATAAGCAATTACAATGCATTATGATAGATACTATACGTAGGATGTATTCAGTATTCTTTTAGCACCCCAAGAAAGCTACCCAGCCTTGGGAGGAGGGAAATTTTCTGGGAAGAGTTGTGAGCTAAGCTATGCCCTGAAGGAAGAAAAAAATCAGTCCAAAATGGAAGGGGTGGGGACATTCCACATGGAAGAGAGACAGCACGCTCAAAATTACAGTAGAAAGAGTCAACGTGGTACATCTGGGAAACAGCAAATACTTTAGTATGGTTCAAGTGTGCGTGTGTTAGGGATGGAAGGAGTGGGGACGAGAAAACGAATATGAGGATGGCAAGGTGGCAAGAGACAAAGCAAAGGAAAGGACATCAAAGGCCAGGTGCCTTTTGGTAAGGAATATTTCAAGCTTTTTACAGAAGGAACAGGGAGCCACTGAAATATTTGAAAGCAAGGAATGACTTGATCAGATTTGAGTTTCTTAAAGATCATGTTGGCTGCAGAGCAGAGAAGCAATTGTGGTTAGGTCAAAACCAAACACAAGGAGACTGCAACCCAAGCATGAGAAGATGGGGACCTTTCAACAGATGATACCTAGTAACATGAAAAGACAGTGAATAATTTAGTGGAAAGGAAGTTAGTATGTATTTTGGTATCCTTGATATAACACAAGTGTAACTCAGAGAAAACAGATTTTGAATGATAAAATTCAAAATTTAAATTAATATTTTCCTAAAATTGTTTTTTTTTTTTTTGGTACATATAAATCAAATTCAGGTCGAGTCTGTTAAATAGTAAAAGTCGGATTAAAATAAACTTAAGCAATCCTTTCTTAAATCAGTAACAGAATATACATAACAGTATTTATTAAACTTGCCATTCTTAATTTATAAGTATTATTTTAAAATGTGTATTGACAACCTAACTATAAAAAAAACCTTTGCTACATATCACCTAAAAAAGTACACCCTGCTTCATGCTTCTAGGAAGTTATGTTTATAGATTAACTGGTAGAAAAACATATGGCTAAATAGGCCAGTGTATGCATGTGAGAAGCATTTTAGAAACCTGGGCAAAGAAGACTTAATTGTTCAGATATTACGAAAGCCATAAAAGACCAAATAATTTTCCATGTAACTTTATTTATGTGCCATGTCTGATTTAAAACTTCAGGGTGCCTTCTTGTCAGAGAAAAAACAATTTTCCAAATCATCAAACAAATATAAGATCCTGTATTTTATTATTTATAAAATCATAATTAATCAGAAATAGTTCTCTGAGGACTTACAGAAAAGGAGAAAAGCTAAACTATTATAAAATAGGTTAAATGGAAAAAATGATCAAATCACCCATCCTTATTGATAATGAAACTAACGGGTGAAGTGAAAACAAGAGTATTTTAGAAGACATTATAATTGACAAAAGTTTCTCAGATAAAATGGTATAGGGTAGGCTGCCAATAAGCGGAATGCATATGTAATAGTCACTTGGCATAATTCCACTTCTTTGATGGGTGGCTGCTCTTCAGATGTCCCTGCTGGATCTATATTTCTCTTTATAAAAATGCTTCTGATTTCTTACCTGTTGGGCAGCTATGAAAATGGCAGCCTTTGTGATTTTAAAAACTATTCTTGGTGGAAATATTTCATTTAAACACTTCTGCTCCAGGACTGACCCCAGAGCTCAGGCAGTTGTATCACTGCCTGAAAAGCATAAAATTTTAGAGCTGGAGGCCATCTGCAGAAAAAAAAAGGTCATCAAATCAAAACCCCTTTGGTAAAAACACATTTTTTCAACGCCTCCAGTACCAAGCAGAGAAAGGAACAGAAGATACTCCAGAAATGGTAGAGAGACAATGTACATAATGCTTAAGATTTTTCTTTTTCTTTTTCTTTTTTTTTAGTTTTTTGCTTTTTGAGACAGAATCTTGCTCTATTATACAGACTAGAATGCAGTGCCATGATCCCAGCTCACTGCAGCCTTGATCTCCTGAACTTAAGCGATCCTCCCTTCTCAGCTTCCCAAATAGCTGACACCACAAGTGCACACCATCATATCTGGCTTTTTTTTTTTTTTTTTTTTTTGGAAGAGACAGGGTCTTGCTATGTTGCCCAAGCTGGTCTTAAACTCCTGGGCTCAAGTAATCCTCCTGTCTCAGCCTCCAAACATAGATTTTTCTTGAATTTGAGTCAAGAAAGCACCATGCCATTGGGCGTACTTGCCTGGACGATGTGAGATAAATATTTTTTTAAATCATGTCATATACAAAAGTGAGGAGGTTAAGAGTGAGTGAAACACATAAAAGTTGGGATGCTTGACTTAAAATCTTGACTCTATGTCCCATCTTTATTACTTTTATCTATGCAACCTTGGGCAAATTACTTAATCTCTCCATGGAACAACGCTCTTCCATGAAATGATGATAATAAAACCAGCTGACTTACACAGAATGTTATTTTAGAGATTAAACATAGTACTGAAGGTGAGATACTAAGCAGAATGCCTCGCACATAATAAATGCTCAGTAAATTTTAGAAATAGTCACTATTACAAGTATTACATATCAACCACTAACGCTATACCTGTAAACTTGAGAAAATTAATGAAATTTTTCCCCATAAAGAAATTTTAATTTTTACCTATCTCAGGGTCCTGAGCATTGTGAGAGGTTTCTAATGAATAATTATTCTTCACATTTTATGGTTTCAATTATATTCAACTCAAAAAAAGCTTTTTTTTTTATATGAAGTGTCGCTCTGTTTGCCCAGGTTGGAGTATAGTGGTTCCATCTCGTCTTACTGCAACCTCCGCCTCCCTGGTTCATGCCATTCTCCTGCCTCAGTCTCCCGAGTAGCCGGCATTACAGGTGCCCACCACCATGCTCGGCTAATTTTTTGTATTTTTAGTAGAGACGGGGTTTCACCATGTTAGCCAGGATGGTCTCGACCTCCCGACCTCGTGATCCAACCATGTTGGCCTCCCAAAGTGCTGGGATTACAGGCGTGAGCCACCGCGCCTGGCCCAAAATTCTTTAGTTCAACTCAATTCAAATAAAAGGAATACCACTTGAGCTGAGCATTAGAAAATGAAAGAATAATAGGATATCAGTGGATACAATTGAGGACGGCTGGTAAGAGAAAGGAGCTTCCAGGAACAGTATTGGTAGAACCAAAGAGGTGCCCAAAAGCACAGCCTCCTCAATGACTGCAGGGAATGTGATACTGCACAAGGGCAGAGTATCACAGAGCTATGGCGAGGGGGAAGGCTGGACATGGAATTTGGGAGCAGACTGCAAAGGGCTCTGATGGCTGTGTTGAGTATTGAGCACTTGATCAAGTAGACTTGAGTAAATTTGCCTTTCGTAAAGCAGAAATTAGGAAGACTCAAACAGGAGAAACGAGAAAACACAAAAACCACATAAGAAGCTGTCTATGGAGTGTGGAACACATAGGAAAGGTAGAAATGGAAAGGAAATAAAGTGAAAAGGTTACAGGAACAGAATCTACAAAATTGCCTGAGGACAAGAATAAAAGGAAGAAAAGAGATAGGGATAATACCAAGGTTTCTAATCAAGGGATAACTCAGAGGAAGTATGAAGAAAAGGGAAGTAGATACGGATGGAAGATAATATTTTGGGTTTACAAAATACAATGTTTGGGATACAGGAGAGCCTCCCATTTCCCAATCATGTAGCAAGCAGATAGAAATGCAAGTCTGGAACTCCAGAGACAAGTGAGGAAATTTATTCTGAAGGTTATCTATGTAGAAATTATTGTTTCTATGAGAAGTGGATGGAGATATGGCAGGAGACAGTACAGACAGCCGCCTGAAAGGGGATATAGATAAAATGAAAATAAAAGAGTTTAGAATGGAGATGGAGACATAGATGCCAAACATCAAATGGAGATAGAGTTCCATGTTGATGAAGAAAGTGAGTGTCAAAGAAGTAACTCACAAAGAACAACTTCCATCCATGGCATATTTCCAATGGAAGATGCTTCCAATATTTTATTCCTCTAGAAAAACATAGTTGCCTCTTTTCTTCCCCCTCCCCAAGAAAAGCAAAAATGGTTACCTGGCCAGTAAGTAGATTTAGAATATTTAAGATACATCCAACAAACTACTCTTATTTCTAGCTAGCCAAATAATCTTGATAGATCTTTTTAAAATTAGACATTAATCAATGTATCTACAAAATCATAATGAGCTGTTTCGACCAGAGAAGTCTGAATTGGTTTTTCTCTCAAAATTCTCTAATAATATTTCAGTTAAGTTACTACTACAAGTAGTTGGAATGTGTTTTCACAGGGAGGCCAGTATCTACTTGCGTAGTAAGAAATCATTAGAGCATACTCAAAATGTCCCTTTAATTGGGATGGGCCAGTAGGTAGAAAGACAGAGAAAATTTTTATTTTAAACATTGAAAACAAATGTCTTGTTGACCTATAAGCAGACACTGGATCAGCATTTGATGTGTCTAGTCTAATTTCTCCCTGTAAAATTGTACTGGTGAATCTTAGGGAGACAGAAGGCAGTAAATTCCTTGCCTCCATCAATACATTTGACCTCAGAGCAAACCCCACAACTGGCTACAGGCACCCACCATCCATCATTGCTCTTGAAACCTGATATTTCAGGGAAGGACAGCTGCACTGGGCAAAAGTCTAAGCAGCTTTCTAAGATGTACTACCATTAAAGAAAAAAAAAAGGCACTTATTCTGCTTCAGTATTTTAATTAACTGCTTTTCTAAACATTTCTTCCCCCAAACTGAAACTCCAAATCAAATATCCTCACGAATATATTAGTAAAATTTAGACTTTAAAGAGAAATGTTCTCTTTGTGCATTCTAGGTAAAATTACTTCTAGCTTTTGCTTTAAAGGCTAAGATAAACAGCATACCATGCCATGCTAATATGTACAGCCTTTAATAAATGTGCTAAGCAGAAAAAGAGAGTTCTAGCAACTACACTAATTATAGCAGTACACACAGAATGCCAACAGGATAAATGTAGACAAAACATCCATATCCCACAGATCTTAATTTTTAAGTCAGGTGGCAATAACTTTTAACAAATAGCTGAAGACAACAGAACTGTATCATAGGAACTAGTGTTCTTGAATATAGTGTGTTCATTACATGACTTCTACATTCAAGAATTATCTAAATTTAAAATAGAAAATAAGATAAATTTGTATAATCAAACTGGATATTCATTACATGTATGGTTATTCCCTCCATTTTACAGATGATGAAACTAAGATTCTGAAATGTTTTATCATTGCCTCCAAGATCTCACAGATAATAAGTGGCAGAACTGAGGCATAAATTTAGTTCTTCCTGTAAGAAGAACTGAATGTTCTTTTCCCTGTAGCCTAAAAAGAAAGGAAACTGGTCAAGATTTTGCAATTCTTTAGCATCATCTTAATATGTATTATATGCATGCATGGTTAAATGAGAATTAACAATAACTGATTTCCAACCATTTATAAAATCATTACTAATACAACCCTTTTAGTTAATAAATGAAATCCATCTACTGACGGCTTAAAAAAAAAAAAAAAAAAAGATGTCTCTTGTTACTTGTGATCCAATCATTACAGAGGATCATTTTTTGTATTTGAAAGTACAATTTCTCCAAACCCCAAAGCAGTACTGAGAAATGCTGTTTCCTAAATACAATTCCTAAATCTCAATTTAGTTAGCTACTGCTACATTAAAGAACATAGCTCAAGGGATGTTAATAATAAAAAAAAAAAAGACAATTGAGAATTTATAAATTTAATCAATCTCATGCAACTGACAGTTACAAGAGTTAAATCTAGTAAATAGCCATGTGGCAAAGGTCACAATGCTCCTGACATTGTTATCTGAATGTCAAGGAAGAAGCAAACTTAGCCTTTCTGATCAATGAGTTCAAAGAACTAAGAGAAAGCCTTGACTCAGATGGCTGCTTTGGCTTTCACATTTTGTTGTAAATGCTGGAGGAGCCAAAGTGGGGACCCGCCACCTAAAAGCAGCCATTTACAAAGGAAAGCAAGGCTTGCTTGTTGCAGGTGAAGAGGGAAGGACATAAGTTGTCTCAGTACTATTTGCCTGCCGGTATACATGACCTACTAGCTTACAGACAGAATGAGCTGTCTTAGCTTTCCAAATTGCCATCTTTTTCATTTAGTTTACTCATCTATGACACAAAGGGATTTGATTTGAAGGACAGCAGAGGTTAAAAAGCCATGAAAAAGCTGTTTTCCTGTCTCTCTCTTTTTTCCCCCTTTTGGTAATTTTCGAAATGTCACAGGCAAACTGAGTAGTATTAATATGGTCCTATTAAATGTATTAGCATCAAACTAAAAATCATGAACAGGAAGATACAGAATTAATCATTTTGTGAGGGAGGAGGGAGGCATTGCAGGCATTGTTTTAGTCCATTTTTTTCCCTGTGAGTCGCTTCGAGGAGTGTGGCAGTACACACAGATGTAATACGTAAAGTACGTAATGTCTAAGTCTTAAAAATATTTTATAAATAAAATGTTGAGAAAAAATGCAAACTGTTGATTTCTTGAAAGCAAATAGGTAATATATTAAGGGGAAAATGAGAGACACAGGTCTTAAGTGTAATTTTGTGAACTATGTTTTGTAAGAATTCTATTTCATTAATTCTCCAGTCTAGCGCCATTGTGATGACATTATTATTTAAGTTACATTAGGTCAGAGACTGTTGTAACATGTAAGCACTTGCTCTTTGACCTTCCCAAGACTTATGACGCAAAGAAAATGCTGAACTTTTACATCTGAGGCTATAATTTCATATAATGAACAATCAGGAAGCACAAGTCATATATTCTTTTAGCTATCTAAAGGGCTTACTTGTGGAAAGCTGAAATGCATTTTTATTTTTTTAAAAAAGGGAGAGAATTTGGACACTTTGTGGAAATAAATGTAAGCCAAGCATGACATTTTAATAAGTGTTACCAACTACTAATTAGAAGCAAATGAGATTACCCATATAGAAAATGTATCCCAAACAAACCTATCCTTTGGTAGAAATGTCACTATATCATGAAATTACAGAAGCTGAAACAAGTAATGCTTGTTCGAATGAAATTTACTGACAAATCCCTTCTAAGCAATCTTCTTCCACATTATCAGATTTCTTCAGTCGATGTGTTATATAGGAATTCTCAATCTTGTAGTTCACAGAGAGAATAACTCTTCTCTTTGCTCTTTCTTGGCAAATCACTGATAATATAAAAAAGAATGTTTTAAAACACTGGTTTTGCTTGAGGCAGCAAGCTGCCTCTTTGCCATCACAAGTAAGTAGCTTTCCTACAAGATTTTTTCAAAGAAACTCAACAGTAAGAGGATGAAATAACAACAAAAAAAGGTAAATAACTCTATAAAACCAAAAGAGATGCAGAATAAATTTGGCTTAAATCATATGTAACTGTTGTCACTTTAAGAACATAGGAAAAAGTAAAGCATTCTTTGAATACTCTGGGAAAACTGGATAATTATATCTATATTTAGCACTTCTTATATCTGGGCATGTAACACAAATCCTGTATATTTTGTGACCACTAAGTTGAGTTCACTACATAAAACGTAAAGTTCATTTTCGAGATTCTCAGAAATTTTTGGGAATTAAAAAGGTACCACCATTAAAGGTTATCTGCATAGATATTTTAAGTGTAAACCTAAGCCTGATGCTCCTAGGATCACAAGTTAGAGCACACGAGCACACACACACACTTGACTCATACTATCCGCAAAGACACAGTGAAACTAAAGGTTTTAAAATAAAAGGTAAACTAAGGAAGGACAGTTTTAAAATGAAATCATCTTTGAAATATTCACCTTTCTTAAATGATACTTTTCATATGTGATTGTGTTAATGAATTCTTATTTATGCATAGAATCCTTTTAAAAATAGAATTGTCCAACGGTTTGATAAATCAAGTTTGGTCTGAAGGAAATCTAATATGCAAATACTTACAGGGTACTCTTTTACAAATAGTCACCCTTGTCACTTTGAAAAACTGAAAATCAACGAAAGAACAGTTTAAGTATACTTGACCTTACTGCCTAATGTCTCTCAAGATTGCCATGGCTGGTCGATTTCAAATCTGTGAAACTGACACTTAAGAATGTATAGTGCGTCTTCAGTCCAGGTCCCTCAAGTGCTGACTAAACTGTGGTCACAGCCTCAGATTCTCTTTCCATACAAACTTGTACAGCACTTACAAAGCTAGTTTAATCACATCATCAATCTATGCCTATACTTCCCTTAAAGTAATTCTGCTTCATTTATCTTTTAACCCTACATTATGCAAATAACATACTTATCAGTCCAATAAAGAAAAGTTATTAACGTTCCTTCTTGTTTATCTTTGCCATACACTGAGAACTGGAATCACATATGAATTTGCAACAATATCTTTTCTCTTTTCTATTTTTCACACTCTATATGAAAATCATAGGGTCAGAGAAGCCCTAAATAAAATTCTTGAAATAGTCTTCAATCATTGTCTATAACTAGTATCAGAGTATGAGTTAATGTATTAAAAAGGAAAAAACAAAAACTTGGGGGGAATGCCTACTTGGTTTTTTTTTTTTTTTTTTTTAATGTCTCTCTAGGAAGGCTTTGCATATGCCATACCAGGATACCTCCTGGATATAAGAACAGTTATACAGGCCCCTAGTGGCTTAGCAAATAGCAGCAGATGAGGGGATTCCAATTCTTAGTTCCAGACTTTGAGATATTCTGGATTTAAATAAGAGTCCATCTTAAAAGGCAAATCAAATCACTGTATTTAATACTTTAAGCAGTTTTACATCTATGGTTATCTACTCTAATGCACATATATTAAAATAAACTGCTGCATTTCATTACTTGAGTAACTGCACAACTGCTCTGGCCCAAGAAGAATCTGTGTTACATAACCTACACAATAAAATGTTTAATTCATCCACCTCTTTAAATGTCACGCAAAAGTAATACATTAGTCAACTATATTAAAATATATTTGAGAGAGACACTGTTCCTCTTTGAATCTTATTCCTATTATATATTACTAAGGGCTATAAGAACAGATGATTTCTGTGTAAAGTACTATTTAAAATAAGATACAGATAAAAATTGAATGCCACTTTTACAGAAGTAAAAATCTAAATGTATTTCCCAATAACAGCCAGTGATACAACTCACATTGGAGTGCACTTATTTTAAAAGATCTACAATTAATAACACCCATTAATCCCCCATCCCCTTGCTGTCCTTCCTTCACAAAAGAAAATTCCAGGCAGGCACATTTACAGCTTTTAGCAATTTTTAACTGGACACAATCTGACAGCTGAATTCATGAAACTGACCAGCTTGTCAATTTCACACTTTGAAAGTACAATAATAGCTGATAGCATGAGGGTGAATTTAAGAAATCTGCCACAGAATTGCTAGCTCCATTGAAAAGCAAAGTACAGTACATAATTATGGAATGTGGGAGGTAGGGAAAATTTTACTGTCCATTTAGGATGTCTGTTTCCGTAAGTCAGACACGGAGCATTGAAAATGTGTTCTCTTTTTGCTATAGTGTCTGTAGCATAAAACAGAATATATATTCAAAGTAAGTAAGATACTAAGCCTTTTACTGGATATTATTATATTACATATACAACTTAATCTTAAGTTATTATCATCTACAGATCCCTTTACATCAGAATGTTTCAAGTCTTGGTATATCATCCTTGTTTTACTCAAGTTGAGTGGTTGGTGTGTGCACTTTGAAACAGATAAAAAATACTCAAAATGGTCAGAAGTATCTGTGGGTTGAACTAACTCCCCACAGACGTGCTACAGGATGGTTAGAAAAGAACACACCAAAGGGTAAAGTCCACATTTGTAGCTCAGTAAATCTAACAGCAAATCTATCTCAAGTCATAAGCAGTTACTAGCCTTTCAGAGGTTCAAAATGTGTTAGCTACACTCTGTTAAGTCACTGGCACTGTGTCTTTGGGCATGTAAATACATATATATGTGTGTGTGTGTATGTGTGTGTGTGTATATATATATATAACTTTTATAGGAAATAGAAGGAGAACGATCCCTCAGGAATCTTCCTAGATACTTAAGGTGCAAACTGTAGATGAGGCTGGGGGATTACTCTGAGAATTTTAGAAAACAAGAGACATTTGGCAAGTAGCGTACTGGGAGGCGAACTGGAAACAATACAAATGGATTGTGATAGTCCTGGTTTTGGAGAATGGAACTACTATCTGGAATTCTGAAACACCCAATTAGTGAAAGCCAAGCTCACACTTGGTGTTCGAGATTTTAAGCATAAGACTTAAAAACTGACTTCACTTGTCTGTGTTTTTAAATGAAAATCAACGTCCAGAGAAGCAATGCAAGTTTTCTACACACCTACATAAAAGCTACAATAAATCTATAGGAAAGCAAAGAATCTTTGGTTTGTTCGTGGCTTTCTTTTAAAATTGTTTCCTACAACTTTGCCTCTTCATTATAAATGATGCGTCCCCTTCCCTACGGAATGAATGTGTGTGTTAAGTGCACCAGATTCCCGCAGCTGAACTACGAGCTTTGATTCTGCCACGGAAAGGTCTCCCAAACAATCCCCCTCCTCTATGGCAGCTGCGTAGACTTTGATTCCTGCTATTTCTCCTTCTCCCCACTAGTTCAGAGGAAAGAAAGAAAAAGAAATCGCCCCCTCACCGTAATCAGCCCTCCTTAAAACAGTAATCCCTGCCTTTAAAAAAGGCGGTGGCAGGATCCCTGGGTAAGGGTAGATTGCCCCACCGCTCCACCATTTCCCCCCAATACTACGCCCACCCTAGGAGGAGAAAGCGGCGGTCGCACAAATACACATACCCGGACACCCCCATTCTCTAGAGTCGCCTCTCTCCCGGGTCTAAGGTTTCAGGCGAGAAGTGAACCCTGCAGGGGAGGACCTCTGCCCGAGGAGGTTCAGAGGAGCAAACTGTGCGCTCCGCTGCCCGGGCGCCGGGCTCGCGGAAGCGGGACCATGTCGCTCTGGCCAGGGAGGCGCCAGCAGCCGGAGCTGGGCGCAGGGCGATTCCCGAGCAGCCAGAGGGGAGAACACAGCGGGGCGGACGGAGTCAGTTCCAGGGACTTACCTGGTCATGTTGGCTCTGGGCAGCAGCCGCCACCGCCTCCCGCGCCGCCACCAGCACTTTCCTCCAGCGCCTTCGCGCCCTGCCACGGCCGCGCAGCCGGCGCCGGCCCGCGCCGCCGCCTCCGGGCGGCCAATTTAATCCCGCGGAGCAGCGGCCGCTGCCGCGGAAGCCCCCCTGGTCGCCGCCGCCGCCCAGCCCTCGTGCGGCCAGCCCAGTCCAGAGCGAGGAAGTGGAAGAGAGTCAGCGAGTGAGTCCAAAAACCCGAAATCCAGCATCCAAGGGAGCGCGTCCCCCCGCCCTCCCTCCACCCCTACCCCCTTTTCCTCCTCCTCCGCCTCCTCCTCCTCTTCTCGGGCCGTCCTCTTGGCCCTTCTGAGCCCGCGGCTTCCGCGGCGTTTTCTCCTCCTCTCGCTCCTCCTGCTCGCCCGGCGCCCGTTTCTCTCGCTGCCGCTGCCGCCGCCGCCGCCGCCGCCGTTTGTCTCCTCTCCCTCCTCCTCCTTTTCCTCCTCCTCCCGCTCCTCGATGCTCCGCCGCTCGCGGCTGGGGGGTCCGGGGCCGCGTCTCCTCTCCTCCCTCCGCCTCTCCTGTTTCCTCCTTCCTGCTGCCTCTTCTTTTAAAGCGGATTCTTTGGCCACAAATAGCAACTCGGCTGCCCCCCTCGGTGCCTCCCTCCCCTTCTTCCCTTCTTCCCCCCAAAAGTGAAGCGCACGCGAGGTAACCAGAAACTGAGGCTCGTGGGGGGAGAGGGGTGCAAGGCGAAGCCTGGGAAAGGGCCCGAACAGAGTCAAGGGCCAGGAGGTGGGGTGGCCAGCCCAGCCCAGTCTTTGGACCTGGCGTGAACCTGGTAGTTACGGCTGCAGACGAGGTGGTTTGGTGGGGGAAATTAAACAAAAAAGCCCAGGAAAGTAATTGGAAAGGCTTCTCTCTTTGTTTCCTTGTCTGGGTGATTTCTAAAATCCTCGTAACGTGCTGGGGATCCCACGGAATTGCTGTGCTCCAGCGCTGGGGGATTGTGTGTGCGCGTTGCCTGCGCCTGAGTGTGAGTGTGGGTGCGCCCGGACGCGGGGAGAGCTGGGCCCGCTGCGCCTGCTGGCGAATCCCTGAATCTGGACCACTGACCCACTGAAAGGGCCAGAGAGCTGGATGAAGGAGGGGCAGGCAGGAGTGGTGGGTGAAGGAGGCAACACACACACACCAGAGGAGGGGGCGGGGTGACGTCACTCCCTAGCATTCATCCACCAGGCCAGAAAAGACCCTCTCCAACAGATTCACTCATCTCCTAAGAGATGCACACCCGGGCGCTTCCTGCTCTGCGTCCCAGCGCAGAGGAGGAAAAAATGCTGGTCGCGCCCTCTTCACAGCAGTGATAATAATATAAGGAACGTGCTTTAATGAAACACAGTTTGTGTCCGCCCCAGTTCACCTTGGCAGCCTCCTTCGGGGATGCTTGTAGGATCCACTTTGAAGGCAACGAGGAAGGCAGGGAAGTATTGAACCAAAATCGTAGTGTGATAACTTGTTTTGCTATCATGCCACTTGCTTTTATGATGTTGGAAATGCAGTGCTCCTCAGCTTCTCTGAAGGACACTATAACACCCTCTTCCCTAGACAAGCATCCAGTTGTTGGGCTCTGCACTCTTCATCCACACAACCCAAGGTGACTAAGGTGCACTGTGTGTGTTGTTAGCTAAGAGATGGATTTTAACCTTCACTACTCACAGGATCTCCAACATGTGGAAAAAGTCAGCAGCTGGAAGCCACCATTGGCAGTTGGCCCATCAAAATTTATTAGAAACTTGGTCAGAAAGGTTAAATAAAGTAAAGCTAGAGCTCACCAGCCACCTCGATTGCTCATTCTATGTTCAGGCCAGCACATACACACAATACTTATTCCTGCAGACTCCAGGCTGTCTTTGAAAGAGCAAACGTAAACAGACCCCCTTATATTTGACTTAATATAAACAGACCCCCTTAGATTTGACTTAATGATCCAGCATCCTGACTGTTTTCTCAAGCTGCCCATTTATTTCCACCATCTGCATGCTGTGCTGCTGAAAGCCACCAAAGGATTGGTCAGTCATCCTCTGTCCCCTATGTACTCCAAAAATAAGTCACACATTTTTTAAAAGAATCTCGCTAAACGAAGTTTAGTTTTCCAGCAATTTGGGGATGGGGGAGGAGCATCCTGGAATGATTGTCTCTTGGCTTTTTGTTTTTGTTTTTTTTTATGGTTAGCATCATAGTGAAAATCAGGAAGAAATCAATTCCTGTGCAAGCCTCCAAGCTAGGTTTACCCTCCAATCATTCTGATTTCACAGGAGCTGAAAAGCTGTGCAAGGATGATGGACACCTGCCCCCTGTGACCTAAGGATGGATCCAGAAATCTCAGCCTCCCCATAGGTGATTCCACCCAAGATGTAAACTCCAACTTGGCTTTCTCATTGCCACATGCGCCCCCATAAACTGGCAATCCCACTTTCATGATCCAAAGTTGCATGTTAGAGAAACAGAAAGTTTTAAAACCCCTAATATTCCTTTGCTGTTACTTTTGTGGGAAAGAAATGTATCCCTCTGCCTGCGGATCTGACCTCATTTAAGAAGAACCCAGCTGGTAAATCTGACTGCTATCTGGGAACATAGTTGAGGAAATATCATCTTACACCACTGGCAGCGATTTAAACTAGCTCGAAAACTCAGTGATGATTGTTACCAAGGAGAGCAACAAGCAAGTAGAAAAGGGACCCAGAAATCAGGGGATATACAGAGGACAGTACAAGTAAATGGCATAAGCGCAACTTTTCTGACACTGTGAAGTCCTAGATGTTCTTGTCCCTACTGCAACCAAACATCTTAGAGAAAGAAGTGGGGATGGATTAAGGTGACTGCAGAATCTGAGTTATTATACGAATGAGACTGAGAATTATTCAGGGTGATGCTGCTGAAGAACGGGAGGTACAGCAAATAGAGAAGCCAAAGTTTCTCTGCTCATCTGAGTAGTAATGGAAGTGAGACTGCAGCCTGCTACACACGTGTTAATATATTCAGAGCAGATTTACAACAAAAGAGTGTCCTAATGCTGCAGCATCTATTAAACTTCTGGACTGGTTTACCATTTGGAAATTTTAAGTCAAAGAACATCAGAAGCAGGCTAATCTTTTGTTGAAATTACCTCATTTTTGCAGGTAAAGAAACGAAGACCCTGAGAATTTAAAATCATCCAACTATTTCGTGCCAGAAGCAGGACAAGAACTCAGACATCATGATCCAGTGCCCTCCATCCCACCAACTATTCGTCATCACCTCCACATTCTGGATCAAAGAAGCCAGTTTTCCAACTTATCAGTGAGCAATACATGTAGAATATTTAAAAACTCCAAATACTTACATGAAGGAAAAATGAAGCAATAGGACAAGACATTTTCTTAGTTCCCTTCCAGCTCTAACATTCTGTGATAAATAGCACACAGGAGCTTTGCTATAGCACACCCCCCTCTAGTGCATAATTCAGCATACGATGAGTATGAGTCTGTTTTGGACCCCATCCAAAGGAGTTAGTTCCTAGAAGTACTTGGAAGATTTATTCTCATTTATCATGAGGCATCCTAACAGGAGACTAAAAATAATCATGATGACAATAATAGTAATCAGTTGTTACACTTGTATTATATACTAAGCATCGTGCGAAGCATGTTATAGTTCACCCGTTTTTGAAAAGGCACATCATGACCTTGTGTGGGTTGCAAATCTAGTGGGTCATAAACAATTTCTGAAATGAAAGAAAAGTAGAAAAAACACAGAGTACATTATATGTACTAAGTTTTTTTTTTTTTTTTTTTTTTTTTTTTTTTTGCAAAACTTCCTTTTTGATCATGTGGCTAGTGATTAAAAGTTTGAAAGTCACTGCCTCATTTCCAATCTTAACTGCCTTGCCAGTTAAGTATTATTAGCCCCATTATGTAAGTGAGGAAACAGGACAAGAGAGGATAAGTCATTTGGCCAAGCTGACATAGTGAGTGGCCAAGCTAGAATTTTGAACCTAGATCTGTTTGACTTCAAATCCAATATTTTCACTTGTATAGTGATGATAAATTATTAACCAAAGTATGGAATAAATTGTTGCTAATCATATTTTCTTTGTGAGGACTACCGTGGTTTTTATTAAATGCAGCTAAATGGAGAAACACAGCATAGATTCAAGTGACATGTTCTGAAGGTAGTGAGAAATTTCATAAAACACTAAAACTAATATCTGAGACCCTTTCCTATAGGTGTTAGCTTATGTCTAACATACTTTATTAACTTACTACTAAATACATAAATGAAACAATAATAGTTTTAGTCCTCAAATAACTTAAATATTCACTTCTACAAGTATTACTATTTTTATTTCAGAGAGTGTTTTTCAAATTTAAGTTATACAGCATTTCTCAGTAGCTTGCTTTGGCCAAACACAGAACTGGCACATAAGAAAGATTAAAGGCCAGGTGCTGTGGCTCACGCCTGTAATCCCAGCACTTTGGGAGGCCAAGACAGGCAGATCACCTGAGATCAGGAGTTCGAGACCAGCCTGGCCAACATGGTGAAACACCGTCTCTACTAAAAATACAAAAATTATCTGGGCGTGGTGGCACATGCCTGTCATCCCAGCTACTCGGGAGACTGAGGCAGGAGAATTGCTTGAACCCAGGAGGTGGAGGTTGCAGTGAGCTGAGATCACACCACTGCACTCCAGCCTGGGCAACAGAGCCAGACTCTCTCAAAAATAAAAAATAAAGCAGTCACACAACCCTATCATTCAAATTTAATTATAAAGAAGAAAAGATAATAATTCAGGTGCCATGCTAAATTTTTTCACCCATGTAGTTCTATGGATTCTACCAGTAACATTGCATGCTTAGGTGTTATTACTCCCATTCTGCAGATTTGAAAGCTCAAACTCAGAACTAGTTGATGATTGGAATCACCTGTTCTAATTCTACTACTCAAAGGTTCTTTACAAACAGGTGGGCTTCCCGTATACAAGGAGGCAGCTAAAGATTTTGAGACATGCTGTGCAATCATTTATGCTTTCTTTTCCCATGTGAAAAAAATGTACTTTCCTTTTCTACAAGGCAGCATCTCTTGTTGCTGTTAGGCAGCACTGTCCTCTTTAAGTAAAGAAACCCACATCTTTCATAAAGAAAGGCCTAGAAAAGCCAGACTTCCTCCACTGACTGCTCTGTTCAGCTGCTGCATTTCACCCTCACCTGCAGTGTGTAGAGGACGTTATGGTACGATGCTATTTTCTATTGGCTCTGCTACTGGAGATTACAGCATGCGACTGTGACAAATGGATATTCCCATTAAATTCTTTAGTAGACTGGGGCATTCCATTAACCATTGGCACTGTCCCAACCCAAGTGAAACACTGGGTCATTTTTTTCTTGTGAGCAAGAAGTGAAGGGAGAAAACAAAGGATATACTCTAATTACCTTTCCTGGTTTTTTTTTGTTGCATGCATTATGATAGCCATATATTACAATTATTTATAATTAATATATGACAAGCTGTCAGCTAAAATTTAACAGGTGATTTGTCAAGAAGCCCCATTAATGCATACATTAAGCAGTGGATTTCAGTGTTTCCTAACAATAAAATTGTGTATGGGTTTTGTTTTTTCATTCTATTTAGTATAAACATTTAGAGGCCACCTATCTGTACATTTTGCAGCATTTTTTAAAAATAAAACTATTGCTAACATAAATGGGTGCATTGTTAGTTATGTGAGGTCTAAACACATTTCTGTCACCTTAACCTCTAAATTTGTTTCACGGAGGAAACAAATTGCCTAGTGTTTATTTTAAAGTTTTAACTTTTATGGGTTTTGATACATTTTTTAAATTATATCTTCAGTAGGAAAGGCAAAGCTAATTAGGGAGGAAAGCAACTGCCGTTACTTATGTTCCACTTAGTGTTTGTATCTTAGGTAAGAAAATTCTGAAGTGAAAGAATATTTTAAAATACAGGAAAAGATTAAGAAGTCACCAGAAAGCTAGTAATTAATCACTGAATAAAGGAACACTCTACAGAGACCAAGAACTGATGAAGCAGGCTCCATTTTGCTGAATGGCACAAGAATGGGGAACTCAATGAAATGAATCAGAGATAGTTCTCAGGAGGGGTAACAGGATTCTTTGAAAGAAGGAAAACTCTGTTTCTATATCTGTAGAATGTCAAATTATGAGACATCACCTGTGAAGGAAGTTAAATTTTAAGCTTCAATATTATTATTTCCATAGTCAACCAAAATTTGTACTGTTTAAGAGAAAGATACAAAAGTACTGCAGCATTTGTTTAAAATGTCATTTGTACAAACCTGACTCTTATCTCTCAAGACTCGGACATGCTTCAGGCTGTTAATGACTCACAATCCACTACTCTAGAGGGTGCTGAATCTCCTTAATGAAAGAATGTGCTTTAAGATTCAGTGGTTAGGAAGAGAGAAATAAATGAGAGTAAAACACAAAGCACAGCAGGTTTTCAAAGCTAGTAAGACTTCTGCGTCCACCAACCAACTTTAGCTTTCACATTTTTAGCAAGAAAGCGCTAAGACAGAACCATGAAATTATTTTTAAAGGTTCTTTGTAACAGGGTTTCAGAGGACGATTTCCAGAAACTCACTGAGAAGTGAAATGCCACTAGTTGATTTTCATGTTGCAGGGAGTGTATTCCTGTGCAGTTCAGGGATTATAAATGACCAGTGGCAAGTTGGTGGTTGTATCCTGAGCCAGGATCTCACTGTCTCCAGATCTCGCTTTGTTTCCCATATGCAGCAGTGTCCCCATGAGTAACTGGGGGTGTTTCCTTGTGCATTCAGTAACAGTTTTCAAACAGTGAATATAGCAAGGCATCAAGACTACTATATTTCATCTACTTTTCTAACGTTTTCTCTTTGTCTTATACTTCTGTGCTTGTCTTACACTTGTATTAAAAACACAATAAGGAAAACAGCTTTGTACAAGCTAGTATTTTGGCCATAATTATACTTTTCTCTGTGTTCTCAATGAATAAGAAAATTTTGGGCCAGGTATCTGCACAAAGCATGATAGAAGTAGGATAAAATAGCACATCATCTAGCATGTAGCCTACATTTATGTAAATCCAGTTGATGTAAAGTCTGTTCTGTTATCACTTCTTAAAAATAAATCTATAATTCTTTCTTTAATCATAATAAAAACCATCCAGGGACAGTCCAAATTTTTCAGAAAACAATTTCTTCAGTACAGGAGGCAGCATTTGCCAGTACAACAAGAAACCAGAAAACAAGAATCTGTGTTGGATCATTTAATTTCTACTTGGTGTACATACTCAATGTAATGTTTTCACAGTTGTTTGAGAGCAGGATTCATGTCTGATTGGAACCCAGAGCTCCTATCATAGAGCTTTAAGCACAATAGGCACTTCATAAGTATTTTAGAAAGTGAAGGAAGGGAAGGATAGAAATAGGAAGAGAGAAAGAAGAAATGAACTGGTTGTCATTTACACATTTTACATGATACATCACTGTCTTTATAAAGCTTCCTGTATAGACCACTAAACAGAATGAATTTCCCCTGCTGCTGGCCTCTCATTCTTTTATTTTTCTTCTTTTTGCCTTTCTCTCTGTATTTTTACTGTGTATAATTGCACCTTATTAAATTGAATTGTGTCTTCACACTCTTCTCGTCACCACCAAGCCCAGAACCTACACTATAAGCAGATCTCAAAAAATGTCTGTTGCAATATATGATAGCATGTGCTTAGACACCACTGTGGCCTGGTTAGATGTCACATTAATAATGCCTCTTATTGAGACTGCTGAAAGGTACAATGACCTAGAGTTTGGTCAGAGTTAAGTCTCACTCATCACAACACACACCAAAATGTCCCAGACAAAGAATAATAATAGAGTCTAATAGGAGTGAATGGATTCGTAGTTCCACAGAACTTTTGATGAGAATGATTATAAAGTTTCATGCTTTCCTACAAGAAGTCAAAATAATTTGATCAGTTCAGTGGACAAAAAATCCTTTATACTTCTAACTGGTGCTGACATTTTCATTTTTAATTTGGTATATTCTTAGATGAACAGAGCATTCATTTGCCTGTAAACATTATTTCCTGTAGGAACATATATTACTGAAAGTCATTCTGATTTTCAAAACTCATTGGCCACATCTCTAAAATTACTAGTAACACTGAACAAGTCTTGGAGAGATTTAGAAGGCAAACCAAAACTATTCTTTCCCAACTGTATGATTACTTTACATAGTCTGTTCATGTTCGTGCTTGTTTTATACATGTAGAAGCACCATTCCTGCTTGATTACTTATTTGTGCTCAGTTCTTTAAAATCATGTTTTCTTTCCTTTGCTTACCACCAAAAGCCCATCTTTCCAACACAAATATCTCTACTGTTCTCTGGACTAATACAATAATAATCTTTTGCGTATTCTTCTGCTCCCAATGTTTTCCTGATTGGCCCCAACCTATGCCCCAATGTGCTGCCCAATTAACCTTAATAAAACACAAGTTGATTATGTACCTCCCATGCTAAAAAAAAACCGCAGTGGTTCATGAATAAGTACATACTTCATAACTAAGTGCAAATGTTCTACCAACATTCAAGATCTACCACAAATGGAATGCTCTCTGAGCCCATTTTTCCATTCTAATCTTTACCTCTTTTCTACCAATATCCAGCATTGTCTGGATAAAACTGTCCATGTTTCTTAGCCAGAAAGTTTTCTTATGATCACCTACATCTTGAATACTTACCTATCCCTTAAGAATCATCACATCAAGTCATCTTTTTTTCCTGATTCCTCTACCACATATGAATATTACTTCCTTTAGAATATCTGATTCTTTGAATCTCTCTTGTACTGAATATTCTACCGAAATTGGGTAAAAGATAATAGAAAGCACTAACCTCCGAGATATATTTAATGACTAGTTTATTGGTATTGATCGATTAATTGGAATGGCAAAATGTTATAAGCAGGGAGTAGATGGAGTTAGTGGGAATTTATGCAAACTTATGTTTAATCACATATTGAAAGACCTCTTTATTTAATCGCATCTTGCAAGTTCTCGTATCAGATAATTGTGTTTGGGAAGGGAACAAAAACATTCCAAAGATTCTGAGTTAAGACCAATATGAAGAACAACAGATGACGGAAACTTTTAACAATATCTCTCCTTCCTTCCCTCCCTTCTTCCCTTTCTTCCTTCTTCCTTCCTTCTCTCCTTTTCTTCTTCTCCCTTTCTTTCCTTCTCTCAGCTTTGTTCATTACCTATGCAAGGAGATGAAATGACCTTGACTATTAAGTCTTTGTCCTAGAGAAGCACAAAAGCAAATCAAGTGAGGCAGATGTTTTGCTCTACCCTCCCCCTTGGCAAAGACACAAGGGTTCAGCAGTCTAGAAGCAGTCCTGAAAAGAACAGTCGGCACTCATGCTTTTTACTTTTTCTCCCTGAGAGAAACCTCCTGCTAGCTGAGTCCCAGGCTTTAAGAAGTATCCTACCTTAAATCAAGTGGTGGTAAGAAGGAACAGGACCACTGTTTTATTTTTTTCTTTTCCTTTTTAATCCTTGCACCCGCCGCTCCCTTAAAAAACAGGTCATGTTCTAAGACGATGGATATCAAAACTGCTCAGTTTTCGGATATGTGCTGCGTAGAGTAGTGATGAGAAATTAGAGAAAATGCTGAAAGCAATAATATTTCATCTGTGATTCAATCTTACCTGTGCCATTCATAGCACACCTGCCTTTTATTAAAGTTATATTTATACTTGTTTTTCTCTTTTCCTTTCTACGCTTCTGCCATAGGCCAACCTTGTAAAATCTCTATGGAAAACATTGGGCCTTAATCTTCTGTGTATCCCTTGTACACCGGCAGAATGTCCTATCATAAGAGTCTATAATAGAACCCTGTATAATTGAATTTTTCTAGATTACATTGTTGTTGTTGAACTTAATGAAAACTCTATAGGGCACAAGCACATCCCATTTTTTTCCAATTTAATATATTCTATCATATTGTCTCCAGGGAGCATACTTGTATTTATCAGATCAGGATTCCAAATGTTTGGACTTGCAGACCCCTAGAATGATGGTTCCCCACCCTGGTTGTACTAGAATCTGTACCAACTTTTCCAGCATGTGTGCCCAGCCCACACATGCTACCTGAACTAGATTCTCTGGGAGTAAAACTCCAGCATCTATATTTTAATTTATTTATTTGTTTATATTTTGAGACAGAGTCTCCTCTGTAGCCTAGGCTGGAGTACAGTGACACAATCTCAGCTACTGCAACCTCTGCCTCCCAGGTTCTAGCGATTCTCGTGCCTCAGCCTCCCAAGTAGCTGGGATTAGGGGCATGTACCACCACACCTAACTAATTTTTTTGTATTTTTATTAGAGAAGGGGTTTCACTATGTTGGCCAGGCTGGTCTCGAACTCCTGGCCTCAAGTGATCCACCAACCTTGGCCTCCCAAAGTGCTGGGATTACAGGCATGAGCCACTGTGCCCAGCCTAGCGTCTGTATTTTAAAAATCCTCCCAGTGATTCAAATGTTTAGCCAAAGTTGGAGCAACTCTGCTTTATAGCTCTAGAAAGCACAATTTAAAATCACTAGACTAGATTATCTTTAAAGTTGTTTCCTTTTTTCTCCAGTTCTAGGATTCTTTGTGAAAGTGCTTTTATTTTATAGGTGAAAAAGAAATGATCCTTTGGCTGAATTCCATTTTTAAGTAGTAACTACAAATGAAATGCAGTCCAAATTTTATATATGCCTGTGGTGTTTTCAGCATATCTTATTGCTTAGTTTTCATGTATGCCCATTCATCCCGCTGCTCATTCAATCAAACCTCCACTGTCTGTGAGGTATGTGAACTATGCACTATCAAGTCATTCTAAGAATGTAGGCTATGAGCAAGGCACGCATATTAAGGAAAACCCTTTTTATCCAAACACAATACAAACATCCTCTAATGATTTTTATTCTTTGCAGACCAATTAAAAGAGGAAGCCATGCCATCAAACTAGCCTAAATTCCTACCACCCTACCCCCAAATAAATCTGTGATTAAAACAAGAAGAGAAAGAAAAAAAGAAAATTGCAAAGATTAAAACTCCTCCTTGGAAGCAAATTGAAACTAGTCTTGATTCTTGATGCTTGTGTGTTATTTTCAGAATTAAATCAGGAACAACAACAATGCTACTTCTGAGAGAGAAAGATATTGCTTGTAATTTTTGGCTTAAGGAATTCATTTTCTTGAGAAGAAAGTATTCTTGGTGAACTCTAAGAATAGAAAACTATCAATTTACAACTAGGACACATGGATTTCTCCAAGAGTTAACATAATGCCTAACAAATAAGAGGTACAGTATCCACACTATATTAGTTAAATATTAACATTTATATGGTACTTTATAAGTCACAGAGAACCTTAAGAGATATCTTTTAAGGCTCCTAATAATTTTGTAAGTGGCAAAACACCGATTTTATGGCTGACCCAGACTCATTGATTGATCCAGACCCCGAATCAGAAACTCTGGGCCAGCTCCTGGGAGTCCGAATTGTTGGCAAGCTTCTCAGGTAATTCTGAAAACCACTATGATAACTCAATTCAAATTTATTGATTTGTTTTATTGCTCCCAGGAAAATGATCCCGTGAGCAGATTCTGGCATTTCCTAAGAAGCTAGCTGCCTTTTTCTGGGATTTGCCTTTTTCTTTCTTCTGTAGTTCTTAAAAGGAAAAAAAAAAAAAAAAAAAAAAAATCACAGGTGGCACCATTTTACCTAAATCTACAAGCTATGTAATTCTGCTCTGCACAGCTGGTTTCTTCTTACAGTCAGTTGTCCCTGCTCTGAAGAAAGCTTCTAGCTGCTGGCACTGGTAGGAGGTTTGAATCCTACCCACTACCCTTCTGGCCATAACTAAGGTCCTAACAGCCGGCAGAGAACACAGGCTTCCTTCAGCAGTCAGCTATAATTACGTGAAATTTATACCGGGCGTTGTAGTACAAACCCAGCAACCTGCTGGGACATTTCAGGGGGTTTTAGCATTTTAGTTGGGAACCACTAGTTCTAGCTGTTATACTCAGGGAGAGAATTGGTCATAAGCTATTTGTGTTGGTATATGTCTCTTTCCATCAGTTAAAAAAAAAAAAATGGCTTAAATGTAAAAGACAGTCTTAGGTAGCTATCTCCTGCCCTTTAAATTATATTAGAACAGCATAATAGCTACTTTGGAAATGCCATCTCATATATAATGTGATAAAAAGACAGTTAAAGAGACCCCTTAAAAAAACCTTCTGTAGAATAAAACTACAGATTTTAAGGGAGGAGACAATGTTATTTTAACCTTGTAATTACTCCTAATCCACACAGAGACTGGAGAGAAGAGGATTTTGATTTTATGTCTGGAATGAAATACACTTGACTAGAATTGAAGATGCAAGAGGGAAAAAACCTTCAAAATTAAAGGAAAAGAAAGTGTGTGTCAACCACCCCATCTTGCCGTTTCTCAAACTTTCCAAATTCTTTTGGTTCACCACCCCAACCTTAGTAATGCCGTCATGTGTAACAACCCTCCAACTATTCTGGTTACAGTTGCTGGGAAATTTGTCTGTCAAAAGAGAGGTTCCAAAGAGTTGGGCACTTTTCCTCTCAGACAATAGAAAACAGGGTTATAAGACACAGACATGAACACACACACACACACACACACACACACACACACACACACGAGTTCAGCACCCCATGATGTGCTGGCTCTTTTGGCCTTAAGGAAGCATTGCAGGAGGAGGAAGGGTGGAACCCTCAGATCACCTGATCTAAATGACCCCTCTGGCTCTCTCAGAACTTTACCCTCTGTCCTGATAGCGCTTCGAAGCGAGAGGGATATTGGGAAAAGGACACAGGCAGTTTGCCATATCCTTGGGCATCCAAAAGGGTAGAAAGACTTTACGCCTTTTCTACCCTGCCTGCTAAGAAGAAAAAGCAGACATCCTGTTTGAGACCACCAGGTGCCCCCACCTTTCCCTGTTTTCTGTCTTATACTCTTTAAACCCTCAAATAAGTACATGTGTTGCTCGGTTCATAATTAAAGCGTTGGCAATGCCTGCTCCCTTGCTTTCAATTTCATTTGTACAAATGTTCCCATCATTCTTTTTAAAAGCCCTGGGCATATGTTCAAAACATACAACCCAAACAAATAAACTGCATAACCTAAGCCAAACCCACCAACAACTGGAACATCCTTCCTATTTGGGAAGGCTACTCTAAAAAGCTACTTAATTGCAGTATATTCTGTGAATGAAAGTTCACCGAGCTGAAAAATGGAAGCTTTTATGTTAGCATCTGATCACGAAGGAAATGTGGGGCATACACATAGGCCCCAGAATCAGCTACTTAAGATTCAACGGAGTAAATTTTACCTTGAATAACATCTTTAGAAAATGAAATATTTAGGAACAGAGTTCCTGTGGGAAATTTTATGGTAGAGTTAGACTTTAGCAGACTTTATTATTTGCATGTGCTGAGGAAGAGTTTATATTTAGAACTAAGTTCTTGATCTTATCCAGTGATTGACTTTTCATGACCTTTGAAAGTAACTTTGATAGCAAAATTCCTCTCTGTCATTTACCCCTAAAGCTGACATGATCATAGCAATGGGAGCTGCTATGTAAAAGGCCATGATAAGAGTGAAAACTTTACCAATGAGAAAGACTCCAACATGTAGGCAAAAGACAAAATTTATGACAAATTGATTTTACCTTGGTACAGCAATAATAATAATAATAGCTTAACTTAATTCAAAATTGCCTGTGACATTTCTCCAAAACAGAATAAAAAAGAACTACCCAAATCCACTGTTTGAAGCAGAAAGGAAATGAAGATATTTGGCTGGAGCCAGTATGTAATTCAGGTTGGCACCATTGTGCTGGGGCACTACTGAGAAGAAATGTGTCCTCTGCAAGATGGCAGCCTGTGGAAACCAGCCGCGATGCAATCAATCAACAGTGAGGGCCAAAAGCTCTTGCTTCCCTTTCTCTGATAGAACAAACAGCTCACGACCCCTATAAAGTAGGCTTACAGCGCCAACAAAAACTGAAAAGTTTATAACAAGTGGTACCACCTGTGCTTATATCTCAGCGTAGTCAAAATAATTTCCTCTCCTGGGTCTTCTATGACAAAGGGTGAAGAATTTGACAGTGAGAATGCAAAGAGGAAGAGGTGCCAACAAGGAGCCTGTAGAGTGAGTGGATTATCTTTGTCTGTGCTAGCAGAGAGATCAGCAAGTCTGTCTCCTTTACTCTGGAGCAACTGTGTGTGATATGATCTCCCATCCCCTATCAAAAAGGCTCTGTCTTCAGAAAAACAAAAGACTTCTCTGCTCAATGTTGTTCTCTCACATGATTTTTTTGTTGTTGTTGTTAACAATGTTGTATTATTACAAACCTGTGTAAAACTGGGAATATGGAGCTTGTATTAAAAGCACAATAAAGAAAACAGCTTTGTACAAGCTAGTATTTTGGCCATAATTATACTTTTCTCTGTCTTCTCCATGAATAAAAATATTTTGGGCCAGGTATCTGCACAAAGCATGATAGAAATAGGATAAAATAGCACATCATCTAGCATGTAGCCTACATTTGCGTAAATCTAGTTGATGTAAAGTCTGTTCTGTTACCACTTTTTAAAAGTAAATCTATAATTCTTTCTTTCTTATCTTTAATCATAATAAAAACCATCCAGGGACAGTCCAAATTTTTCAGAAAGAACAAATTTTTCAGTACAGGAGGCAGCATTTGCCAGTACAACAAGAAACCAGCCAAGTTGCTTTGGAGGAGTTAAGCAAGTACATTTCAATAAGGACCCAAACAATCCCTGGCAACCAATTAGAAAAACAAGTCATCATTGCATTAAGAAAGCCCTCAAATATGAGTGCTGTCGGTGGAAAATAGAGTTACTCACCAACTGAAAATGTTTACTTGAAGTGAGAATTATTTTATGGAAACCACTGTGAGTTTTGGAATACTTACAATCTGTTCAAATTGGTCACTGTGTACAATGTTACTGCAGCAATATGCCCTGAGACTTCTAATCTGTCTGCCTAATGGAGCAGGTGGTGAGACTCTCCACTGAGCTGTCGGCTCCTGGAGGGCAGGGACCATGTCTTATTCATCTTACATCTTGCACAGTACCCAGCTCTTCAAAGGCAGTCAATAAATATTGAATGAAGCAATCTTTTTATACATGGCCTTACTCCCTGACCCCATGGCATGAAATATCACTACCCCTTCATCTCTATCCTATTGCCCTGCTTAATTTCTCTTCTGAGTGATTATTACCAGCTGTCTTGTTGTACGTGGTTATTTTAATTATTTGTTTAATATCTTCTTTTTCTCCAATCAGAATATAAGCTCCCCAAGGGTAGGGATTGAAGAGGATTGATTTCCCGTATAACCCTAGTTTCTAGGATGATACCTGTCACATAACAGTTCAATTATAAATATGTGTTAACTTTATTTTTTTTTTAACCAAGTTCCCTAAGAGCTGGAAACTTTTGACTTTTGAATGAGTGCTAAATAAATGGTTTTCTCTGTCTCTTTATTTTTAAAAATTTACTTTTCACTCTCATCTATTTCATCTTAATGAAGGCTGGAAATTATACTCTGAGCTTCAATCAGTGGTGGCAAAAAGAGAGTTTCTTTATTATGTAAGTGGTTGATTTTAAAGAATGAAAGCATCGGGGGACTAGGTCTTGTTGATGTCAGGCACATAGGTCTACAACCCTGCAGAGAAATATGAGTGACAGGAAATGAAGAGGTAGGACACCAAATAGTCTCCTGGAGGCCACTGGCGGTAGACTCCATATTGACTGACAGGCTACCCCATGTGAATAGTAATGGTGCATTCGTGTACCATTTTCTAGACTATGTGTGTGCACCTGGTCATTAAAACAATACAGAGTCTCTATCGTACTGGACAGAATACTCGTATCCTTCCAGGCTTTGAGGGACAAAACTACACCTAAAAGATTAATACATAACTTTTGAACTTAGGGTAAAAATGTAATAGAACAATCTAACACTTGTTTGCCTTGGGCATTTCTACATGTCCCCATATGTGAATGAATAACAATTCCCAGCCATTAAGAATAGTTTCTTTTTACCACCCACATTTAACGGTGATAAAACTGATGGACCATGGTTCACTGACTTGCCCATAACTTGCATCGTGACCCTGCCAAATATACACCCTTCAACGGTAGACTCAGATTTTATTTTTCTTTTCAAACCAAGATAGACCAGGACATTCTTCGTTCCTTGTAGATGTTCATCAAATGTGATTACAGTTGAACGGACTTGTTTTTGCAATTTCCCAACGTGGGTATCACCAAATGACCCTGGGATAGACAGGGAAGTGGCCTAGTTGCAGAGTCTAATTCTGGGAAAAACAAATGCCTGGGAAAGGTCTGTCATTGGCCTTCCCAATATTGTTCCTTCTCTTCACTCTGCGCCTCCCCTGAGCATCTCATACTCTTCACCCTCATCTCAATGCCCTCGGTGCCTCTGGTCAGCCAAGAACTTGGTTAGCTTGTTCTCCTAATGACTCATCTCTTCCCTAATTCATCACAATGGAAATTGCATTGGAGTTGAGAGAATATAATCCCTGATTCTGTTAATAGCTGCATGTCATGGAATGAGCTGTTAAAACCCCCAGAGTCCTGTTTCTTTATCTGCAAAAGAGAGATAATTATATTTGTTTCATAGAGTGATTGTGTAGACCATGGCAAATCACGTACTTGAAACCACCATGCGGAGCCTGGCTCCTAGGAAATGTTTGATAAATGTTTGAGACAACGTCTAGATATTTGTTCTGACCTAAGTTGGTGATTCCAGTGAAACTTTCAAGACGGAAAAATGAACAACATTTTTCTAGTGGATGCAGAGGAGATTCACTCAGGTGGAGAGAGGGAGGCATAGGAGTGAAGTGGAAAATATAGGGCTGTGCTCATCAGTGGCAGAGTCTTCAACCTGCACAACCATACATGGATGCATTAAAGAGGGTCACCCATTTGTAAAATGGAGATAAAAATAATCCCCCTTTAAAGTTTTGGGAATGATTAAATGAAAGAGTAGACTGACAATCACTGATGTGTTGAAGTTAATTATGATAAATAACATAATGGCTTATCACTCTAGCTCTCTCTCATGGTGATGAGAAAGCTCTCTGTAAGTTTTAGGACAGGAGTGGTAGCCCATGCCTGTAATTTCAGCACTTTGGGAGGCCGAGGTAGGAGGATCCCTTGAGCCCAGGAGTTCGAGAGCCTGGGCAACAGAATGAGACTGATCTCTACAAAAATATGTTTTTAAATTAGCCAGACATAGTGGCACATTCCTGTAGTCCCAGCTACAAACCAGGAAATTCTAGTATAATCACAATACACTTAAGACTAGCAGAATAACATTAGGAATTGTTTGTTTGGTTCCTTTGTGCTTCAGTTCATTCGATACCTAAGAAATTACAAGTATTTATAACCTTATTTCAAGCATAAGGTAAACATCTCAATGAGTATTTACAAAAAAAAATATAGCAGAAACAGGGAGTTGACAGTTATAAGATAAGCAGATTTATTTGTATGGATGCTTATGTATATTATTATGCTCAATAATAAGCATCACCTCATGTCCTTAGATAATGCTAAACATCTACCATGTGTAATATTTCCTGATTTTAGAATGGTTAGAGGAACAAGCTTTGGACTTAGCCAGAATGGGCTGAAATCCTGGCTCAGCTGCTTAACTGAGTAGCTTTGTGCATGTGTCTTAACTTCCCTGAGCCCTGCTTTCCTCATGAAGGAGGAAAAACAGATCCACTTCTTACAGTTGTGTGACATGGAAAGACGGAAAAACACACATACAAACATTCTTTATGATGCTGAGCCACTGAATTCACCAATCCTGTAGCCCTATGCCTGAATTTCTTATAACATAGTGTCTGTATTAAGTAACATTTTTGTTGAATTTTTGTCTTACCTTATCGTATCCTAACTGATAAATCTCTGCTTTTCAATACATCAGTAAATGAGCATATAATTAAGATAATAGAGCACACAATTGGCCTGATTTTATGTTTCCACCAGTTTTGTTCTAATATTCTGTACCAGGTTAACCCAAACCAAGACAGTCTATCTGAGTGTGTGTGTGTGTGGTGGTGTTATGTAAACAGCTCATAAGACATAGCTGAAAAAATTCACTCACTCAGACTGTTTTTTTTTTTTAATACTACACTTGAGGTATATGTTAGGAATAGTCATCAAACCAAATGGAAAGCCTGTAATCTACTAAATGTCAGTTCACCTTTCCTTTTAAACACTGGAAATAGACCAGGAATCTGATTTTCTGTGGGAAAAAATGTCATGAGTTCTGAAAACTCCACGTGCCTTTAAACCTCTTTTGTAATGCTCATGTACTATAATATTCCAGGATAATCACTTTAGTACAGTATCCTCAAAATAATTTGGAGCTTCGTCATTTCCTGGTTAAAGGTTTCATTATTCGCTCCTGGCAGAAATCTATTCAAGAAGAATTCATAGGTTTGTTGTCTAAGTTAATATACTCTGATCATTTAAGTCTGGGAAATTTACTTGCAAAAATAACTCAGCACATTTAATGTTCTTTATGACTGCAGTAAAACTTTAGCAAGTGACCAGGTACCCTTTGCAAATAAGAACTTGTTTTCCATATGTGAATTAAAAATGCAAGGATGTTTGCAAATGTCTTTAAAAATTACACAGTTCAAGACCATGGTCTGGTATTAGCGAAAGTAAATTGTATTTCAAACGTGTCCTTTAAAATGTATCCTTCTTCGCCCTTTCCTTTATCACCCTGTTTTACCTTTTTTGTTGTTTTTTTTTTGTGTTTTTTCTGTGAGACAAAGTCTCTCTCTCTCCCCAGGCTAGAGTGCAGTGGCGCGGATCTCAGCTCACAGCAACCTCTGACTCCCAGGTTCAAGCAGGTTCTCCTGCCTCAGCCTTCCGAGTAGCTGGGACTATAGGCAAGTGCCACCACATCCAGCTAAGTTTTGTATTTTTTAGTAGAGACGGAGTTTCGCTATGTTGGCCAGGATGGTATCGATCTCCTGACCTCATGATCCACCCATCTCGGCCTCCCAAAATGTTGGGATTACAGGCATGAGCCACCGCGCCCAGCCTGTTTTAGGTTTTAAATCATTTATATGAGCCAAATTGGAAGAAGATAAATAATCTGGCCTTTATTCCAAAAATTCCAACATGAATAACCCAGGGTAATGTCTATGGTCTATGTCAAATTAATATTTATTAAACATTGTTTAATCTACCTAAATAGGTAAACACCTCATTTTCAGCTGTGCTTAGAATTTTATGAGATACTAACATCTAGGGGACTTTTATAGTGATGGTTTCCTTTTCCTACTGTAAAGGAATTCAGAGCAATAATAACTTATTGAAAATAAATAGATTCTAATATTTTAGTGAGCATATTATCTTTTTGTTATTTTGGTCTTTTGATATTTCTTATTTTCTGGCAATAGGTCAACTTATAAAAGTTCACATTTGCTT